>NC_056735.1:469837012-469889512 GCF_019279795.1 Protopterus annectens
GGCTGGGATTCTATTTTTTGTACCTGGGCTGTGCTGATGAGAGAGGATATGGAGGACCAGAATTTTTTAGGGCTATTTTTATAGCTATCTTGTAGCTGAGTCTATTAAGACTTTTTATCTCTATTAGCTTGTTTCTTGACTTGGTTTTATAGCTATCTGAATAGTTGCCAATATTTGTCATTTTTATTTTTTTACTAGTTAATCCATGCTTTGCCTGTGTCTTTCATAAGGAATTTACATTGGCTGGAGGGGGGATGTCTGGTTATGGGCTGGGATTCTATTTTTTGTATCTGGGCTGTGCTGATGAGAGAGGATATGGAGGACCAGAAATTTTTAGGGCTATTTTTATAGCTATCCTGTAGCTGAGTATATTAAGACTTTTTATCTCTATTAACTTGTTTCTTGACTTGGGTTTATAGCTGCCTGAATAGTTGACAATATTTGTCATTTTATTTTTTTTTTTGCCAGTTAATCCATGCTTTGTCAGTGGCTTCCATATGGAGTTTACATTGGTTGGTGGGCCATGGGATATGGCTGTTTTTAATTCTTTTTGCACGCTGTGGGGCTAATGTGTTAAGAATATTTAGTAAAGCTGCATTGGCGTATTTAACTACATTGTTTTCAAGTATTGGAATGTTCTGAACTGGGGGATATATAGCATGGTAATGCATATGCTCCTGGCCTTTTTAAGTCTTAGGAATGAAATTAGCAACTAGAATTTCTACTTTTCCAAAGGTTAGGATTGTGCCTGTATAGAGACTTTCTGTGAGCATATTTGGAAAAAGTATAGCTATTACACCTGCTTTTTATGCTCTTATGATTTGTATCAAGCATAATGATGTTATAACCAGCAGGTTGTATTTCAGCATCTTTTATTTCAGGCTTTAGCCATGTCTCAGTTGTGGCTAGGATGGGTTGTATTGGGTCACCCATGCATGAAAATCTGTGATTTTGTTGCATATGCTTCTAATGTTTACAGTGATTATTTTTAAATGTCTAGGGTTTAATTTATCATTTGGGGTTTGATTGGGACCTGGGTTGATGTATGGTGGAGAAAGAAAGTTCGCTTATTATGGCATTTTTTAGCAGAGATGGACTGACGCATTGCCTTTACGTTGGAATTGCATTTTTTGTATTTTGGGGTTACAACAGTAAAATGGAGTTATGGGAAATAAGCTTGAAGAGAGTTTTGAGGAGCTAGTGGGAATACAGTTGATAGGTGAGGATGAAGTAATGGTTGAGGTGTGCTTATTTATTACTAGTACTGGTGATGACTTTAGGTATGAGAGGAGGAGGAGGATGAATAAGGTAATACAGGAAGGAAATAGCATAGTTAGTACTTTAAAAATCTTGCAGTATGGTTAGATGAGGTAATGAGCAGTCATATAGTGTGAAGAATAGGTAGTTTTTTTGGGGGGAGCAGAGCGAGTTCTGTGAAGGAAGTTAAAATAGAAGTGTGTGGAGAAGGTATAAAAAGAACACTTTGTGATTGGATAGAAAGTTAAATACAGGATAGAGTAGAGGAGGTGGAGTAAGGGAGGTATAAGTGCAGATGAAGTGGGGGTATGTGGGAATTGGAGGTAGGGAAGGAGAATGGAGTGGCGCCTGAGTGTAGCAAGGACTAAACAGAGTGGGTTGATCCACTGTAGATTACATACCAGAAAAACTATCAGTAAAACTGCAGCAAAACAGGAGACAAGACAAACCTAAAGACCATAAGACAAGCTGGTAAATTGCTGTTAACATAAATCTAAGTTAACTGCAAAATGCAGCATTGCAGTGGCTTTGGCCTGAAATAATGCTATAGTAGTTGGAGAACAATTGAGATGAGAGGAAGACCAATGAGGTACGTGAATGGAAAGCAGTTACTCTCCCCCACATATGGTTTTACCACCAAAAACAAACAATCAATGAGGTAGAATGTTTATGAATACAAAGACAAGGCCTTTGAACTCTTTACTTGACATGAG
The DNA here is from genome assembly GCF_019279795.1 of Protopterus annectens. Taxonomy (NCBI): domain Eukaryota; kingdom Metazoa; phylum Chordata; order Ceratodontiformes; family Protopteridae; genus Protopterus; species Protopterus annectens. Next base: position 469,838,983 of record NC_056735.1, read on the forward strand.
TCACAACATTTAATTTTATGATAATGGGCTTGTATTGCCTTTCTTTGGAAGTTTTACAATGCAGAGTAAAATATGCTAAAGTGTTAATTTAGCTTCACCTTCAGCAGCAAACAGCTTGTGGGTGGAGGAGTCCCTCCATCAGAGCAGATTAAACAGTACAATACAAGGCAAAGTAATGTATAAATGGGGAACGCAATTAAGTTTAGTTTCTCTTGAAAATTGCCTTACATAGAGTTTAACTAATGGTATTGTTTCCTTTGAACTTTTGAACTGGAGGTGAAATTCAGCTATACAAGTTCCTTAGGTAGTGAAAATATGTCAACTTTTCAGCAGCAGTCATCAGACTTATTGTGTGCTTGGTACACTGTGAGAGAGAATGACAGAAATTAAAAACAATTAGGATTGTTTGATTGTTGAACTAGATAGATAATGCAGGAGAATATATTTTAGAAGGATGGGTACAATGCGGGTTCCTATCAGATAGTTGAACTTCTGCAAGTTCGAACCTCATATGGTCGAGACCATAAGTTTGAATTTGCAGAAGTTCGAGCATTTTAATGGAAATCTCCATAAGGGGAGGTTTCCGATTTGTTCAATGTGGTGCAATTTCGGAGTTGGCATAATTAAGCAGTGGGTGTGGGTGGGGGGTGGAGGTGGAGTTGCCCCCTGCTTACAGCAGTTTATTTTGTTTTGTTTTGTTTTTTTTTTTTTGATTTTATTCATAGTCAAAGTTTTTTAACTTCGAAGAGGATGGTTCGAACATTCCATGTTTGAAGTTATTAAACTTCGACTATGTAATATAGACCCATACAATGCCTGTTCCAGTTATTTCCCACTCTTTGCTACACAACATACAGTCTGCAAATGTGATATTTAAATATTTTAGAACAAGCAGCTTGTTTGTAACATATAAAAAAACTAGGCAATGAGCAAACTCTTATAAACAGAACTGTCTCAAATTAACAATTAACTAGACTAAACAGTAACTGTGCCGTTCATAAAACATAAAATCAGGTATTACATTTTTTTTTCCAATTTCTTCTTGTATTGTTTTGATTTAAAATGATGAAAAATATCAGGCACAACATATATAAAAAGTATAAAACAAAGTACAAAAATCACAAACATAAAAAACATTTTTATGAAAAAAACTGTAGGGTTAGATCTATCTGATACATATCATACTGATTAGAAGTGTAGCCCCCTAACTAGGTAGTACTGCTGCTTTAAGGTATACACTGATTTATAATTACAGAGTTTGTTGTTTAGAACTTTCTTTTAAGAGATTTTATGCAACATTAGTAGAGGGTCGGTACACTATATGAGTATTTAAAAGTAATAATAAAAAGAAAAAATATAGATGCCACTTAGAGGTAATTCAAAGAGAATTTCTATTTCTTTTAATCATTATTTTATTAGCAGCTAATAGACATATGGAAACTTTGTATTAAAACTAGTAAGTAATTGTCTTCATGAAGTTTTTTTTTTTTTTTTTTTTTTTTTTTTTTTTTTTTAAGGTAAATTGAAATTTTGCCATGATATCTTAGGTTTAGTTAACCAATTCTTTTGGCTATGTAGAGTATAAGTAGGGCACATATAGTGATTAAGACATGTCTATGTATCCCAGGCACTGATTTGGAAGTTATATGAAGGATTGTATTTTTCCACAAGAAGGTAGTTTTTTGTATCCCATTTTCTCCAGTTTTGTTCTAAGGGACCACCAGAGTTTGTATATAGTTTTACAACTCCAAAATATGTGGAGTATGCCTACATTTATCAAAGAGCAAAAAGGACAGGATAGTACTTTTTTATAGCCTAACTTGTATAGAATGTGTGGAGTATAATATGAGTTATTATTAGTTGCATATATATATATATTAGATTTTTAAAGAGGATTTGTTTTAATGTATTTTGTATACTGTCTGATTTTTGCTGAGATGTAATATTTTTATTCATGTCTTCCCAATATTTAGAAAAGAGAAGTGAAGACTGAATTTAATCCCTGTTACCAGTTTGTAGGTTTGAGAAATCGTTTTGGATTTATAGGACAGACTTTTTATAATTGCATTGTTTTGATTTCTTGTTCATTGATTTTAGCATTTAAATATTTTCCTCTTATTAATGATTTTAGCTGTCTAAGTATGGGATCATAATTGCGTGTCACTTCTAATTGGGATCTTAACTCATTTATATTTAAATTATTTAAGTGGTATATTTGCCAAAAGGTTCTATTCTTGATTAGTGGGTAATTGTTAAGATGTAACATTTTATTGTTAATTTTGAAATTTGGATTGAGATGGATTAGCTGCAGAAATTCATGTGTGTTTTCTTGATGTAATCAAAGTTTGGAAACTTTTTATTTTATTTTTAATTGTCAGGTAGATCTTTGCAGTGAGATTGTTTTTTAGTTGTATATAGGGAATGACCATGGGATTAATTCCAAGAGAGCATAGTTCATTGTATCAGATTCTTACTCAGGTTGGAGACTATGACTTCAATCTTTATCATAGTTAGAGATTTTGATAAGTTGACTAGCATTAATGGTGTGGTAATATAATTTGAAATCAGGAAGCCCCAGTCCTTTTTCTTTTGGCAGTATCAGTTTTCCATAGTGAATTCTTGAATTTTTGGGGATCCAGATGAATTTAGAAAGTGCAATTTCTATTTTATTAAAGAAATTATTTGGAATATTTAAATTAATAGAGTTTTAAGTGAAATAGGATTCTAAGTAAGATGTTCATTTTGATGATAGCTGCTTTATATAAGGGGGGTAGATTTATATTTTTCCATCTTGTAATGTCTTGTTGAATTTACTCTCAAGTTTTTAATAGGTTAGCCTTCATCAGCTCTTTGTGGGTATATGCAAAGTTTATACCCAGATATTTTAGTGTATAGGTGACTGGAATTTCAGTAAAAGGAAAATATGTTTCAATGTGATTGAGTGGATTAAGGGGAAAAAATAGAAGATGTTGAAGGGTTAATTTGATAGTTTGTTATGCTGTCAAAATCATCAATTGATTTTCATATTTTATGCAAATCTCTGTTTGGTAATTCAAAATATATATTTAGGTAATCTGCAAAGGCTGAATATTTTAGTTCTGTGTTGTATATTTTGGGAATATGTTGATATGTTTTTTGAGTGATGAGAAGTAAAAGAGGCTCTAAGTAGAGATTGAAAATATACAGTGAAAGGAGACATCCCTGTTTTGTTCCATTAGTTATTTTAATGGGTTAAAATATTTTGTTGACATATAGAGTTGTAGAGGTATTTTTGTATAGCATTCTGATAATATTTATAAAAGATTGGGGAAAATTAAAGTATGGCATTGTTTGGAGCAAGAAGTTAAGATTAACATTTTCAAAGGCTTTGGCAGCATCAATTATTAGAGCATAACTAGGGTGGCTGTCATTTACTAATAGGATTATTATGGTGTCTAAAGTGAGGGTGTTGTCACTTACCTGTCTTTCTTGCATGAACCCTAGTTGCTCCTGGGAGATTATGTTGGACATCATTTTTTGCAGGGGATGTGCCATAATAGAGGTTAGTATTTTGATGTCTAAATTTATGAGGGCAGTGGGTCTATAGCTTAAAGGATTAGTTTTCTCAGCATGGGGTTTAGATGTCAAGATTGTTTTTGAGTTATTTAAGTATCTATCTGAGATACGGTGTCCATACCTCCAGTCACTTACTTATGAAGCAGCATCCCACGACTCACTTCCTTTACCATTTATTTCATTACACATTCAAGCAAACAAGCAGCGTCCTTACCTCTGCTTGCTTATTTTCTTTATCAAGCAGTCTCCAACTGCTCCCTTTCCTTTCCCAATTCATTGAAATAAACATCCAACATCAGAGTGGGCACAGAAGAGGGCAAGTCTGTCCCTCTTCTCTGCCCTACCCAAATTGATAAAATACTATTCCACAAAAAAAAAAAAAAAAAAGGGACGGAGTTCATGGCAAAATGTGATTCTTTATTTAGACAAATGAAATAGTATTTGTATTTGTTATTCCATAATTTTTCTAGTCCAGCTGGATACATGTAATGCTTATGGGGAGGAAGTTGGATGTTTTAACCAGTTACTCTTGCATAAAACACCTTAAGCCCTACCCTACCCATACCTCATTTCCTCCTAATCATCCCCCTTTCCCATTTAACCCTTTACTCCCCTCCTGCCCTCTTAATTCCCACTAATTGTCTAACCCCCATCTGAAGATGTCCCTGGATAATTTGGTTTGTTACCAAACCTCATTTGTCCCAGTCCCCTTCAATAAACACATCACACCAAATGACATTTGATGACCTTTATTAGACTTCCATAAACAGAACTTTATTAACCAATATTTATTAATTACAACTGGAACATATTATAGCTGATTTTCATCACAGCATAAAACATCCATGTAATACTAATCAGGACAGAGTGACCTTGCTCATCCTGACCTAGTAAGCAGTGTCCATACCTCCAGTCACTTACTTATGAAGCAGCATCCCACGACTCACTTCATTTACCATTTATTTCATTACACATGCAGCCAAACAAGCAGTGTCCTTACCTCTGCTTGTTTATTTTCTTTATCAAGCAGTCTCCAACTGCTCACTTTCCTTTCCTAACTCATTGAAATGAACATCCAACATCAGAATTGGAGCAGGAGAGGGCAAGCATGTCCCTCTTCTCCACCCACCAGCCTAAGCAGGCTGTTTCCCCTCTTTCATAGCCAGACATCCAGCAAAAACCTCCAATGTACCTAAATATGAAATGACCCACAATGGCTAGCTACCTCCAAAACACCAAACCCAAAGCCATCCAAAACAATTCAAGCCCAGCTTAACTGCTGCCTCCTTTTTCCCCCCAAAGAATATGAAATGACCCACAATGGCTTTTCTTTTTACACAGATCATTGTAATAATTCAAACACTGCACTTTCTATTATAGGGCAAACATCTGATAGCCAACATGGCATTTCCTGACAAACACACCACTCTGTTAATGGAGGGCGTCACTGATGAGGTTGCAGATGGAGAAGCTCAGAGCAGACATCTGTTGATGATGGAGAAGCACAGAGCAGGCATCCGTTGATGCCTGCTCTGTGCTTCTCCATCTGCAACCTCATCACTGATGGCCCAATCTGTGCTTCATCTGCAAAAAACAGAAATCTGTAATTATCTGCACACACACAAACAAAACTTCTTAGTGGTGCTAGGTGCTTAATCATCAACAGTACACAAAAGCCCATTCTATAAATGAAATACCACTTCTTAACCATTCTATGAGCTTCATAATTTTTTTTTGATCCATAGCAAGTGTTCCTTTGTCTAGCCTTTCCCCACAAGTTTCAGTGTTTCTCATCATGAAAATGAATGGTAAAACAATAAAGGTAAAGAAAGTTTAAACCATCCCATACTTCTGCCCATAATGCAGTTTACAGAACCTGCAGTGGCATCCGCGTTAAAGAGGGAAAGCTTCAACAGACATTACCCCCTATAAAATTAACCAACTTGCAAGATGTTTCAGATGAAGGTTCACAAAGTAGAGCAGTGGAGCTGCAACCATCCTCACCATCCCCTTGTTCTCAGACGAAACATAAAACAAATCTCCTTCTATGACATCCATTTAAGTACTCAATTCACTCGCTAAAGGAGCCATACTCTGCACTATGTGCCTAAGATACACGTGTACAAACCTCTGCAGAAACAAATTACTGCAAGATGGCACAACCAACCTGGACTATGCCCATGTGGGAACAAATCCAACCACACTAACAAATTCAATGAAAAGTATACATCTTATGCGACCTACCATATCTGAGAACCATACCTCTCCTCTTACTGCAAGAAATCTGGACAAAGCCTGATAAAATGAGGGACAAAGGCCCCAAAACAGAGACAGATTTTAAATATTGTTGTTACAAACCTGGAAAGTTGCTAGGGTAACAGGGTGTGTGTGTTAACATACATTTTCTGAAGGATTTGAAGTCTGAAACTCAAATGTATGTTACTATTCACTGACTTCAGTCATCAGCTCATCCCATGATTTGGCAAAAAAACACAAATTTTATGAGGAACAAATCAAAAACATGAGGCAAAATCTGGACATTCTGCAAGATCTGGACAGTTGAGAGGTATGCTGGGAATTCTAGAGAAAGAACCCTACACAATCAAAAACAGCCAAATTAATGGGATAAGGTCTGGCCATTCTGACTCAGCTGGGCAGCAGCACTGTCCGTATATTGCAAATAGCAAAAACAGTACATGCTAACCATACCTCAAAACCTCCTGGAGCAAATCATCTGGACACAGCTGTAAAGGAAAGTGGGAGAAAGTCCCAAACATACGGATTCTTTTTTTTTTTTTTATAAGAATCTGAAAAGCTGACAGATTGAGCATTGGTTTTTAAGAAGGGTTCTGCCCATACCCCACAACCTATTAAGCGAATATGCTGTAAATGGGAGATTTCAAAAGATGGCTTGTAGCAGATGACAGTCCCCTTCCCTAATCCAGTTGTCCAAACCTCCCAACCTGCAATTAGCACAGTTCCACTCATGCAAGAAGGGCAACTGTTCTGCTGAACAGCTTACAACCCACTGACAAGAAAAGTAGGTCTTGTTAAAACTTCTGTTATCCCAACAATATGGTAGCCATACCCCTCAACCTCTAAAAGCAAGAAGTAATAAGATCATAAATAAAAGTGGGACAAGGCCCAAAGCAGGACAATTTTAAATATACTGTTTGTTGATCAAATAACAGGTTTTGCATTATCAAGAATTGTCTGAAAGGCATGAAGTCTGAAACTTAAGTGTCTATCATTTTCCAGCTACAACCTTTAATGATTTGCCATTAAGTTACTGAAAATAACTGCTATGCCCGATGAGCCCCACTTTTCCACCCACCAGAAGTGGTATTTGGTGTAGTAGTCTTTACAAAATTAGAACTCAAACAGGCACTTGTTTCCAGATGCCATTCTTCATCCTCCAGTGAAAAGGGCACTGCAAAACCTGCCAGGAAATTAATGCAAAGCATTTGAGAACATGCCATCTTTTATAAATCATTGAACCACAATTCAACACCCCAGATACTAGTGTTTACTACAAGTATCACCAAGATGCAGCTGTGCAACCATCCACACACAAATATTTGAATCACCACCAGCAGTTTCACAGCTGCCAAACCAACTCCCCTTCAAACATGCACAAAAGAAAAAGTCATGTTAAAACAGTTTAGCACCACTTGCAATAGTCAGCACCAAGTTTCCACCATAGCAACTTTAAAAGTCTGCATATGTCTCTCTCACAAAGCCCAGGACCCACATGCAGATACAAGAGCAGCCAAGCCAAAAGAGGATGGCTCACAGGCAATGCAGCCTCGTTTAGCCCAGACTGAGACCCCTCCAGTATAGCCTACAGTTCTGAACAAAATCAAATCCTCACAAAGTCTCCCAACTGTGTAGGAAGCACCATCTCTACAACTGTTAATAACTATATCTTAGTAGAAGACTTCCAAATCATGCTCAAAACATCGGTGCTCCATAAGCACTGAACCTGAACAAACCCAAGGCCCCAACCACCATCCTGCAAAAACAACTGTAGGAGTTGATAACACTGTACTGTACTGTACTGTAATTAACTTGAAACAATGAAATGAGACTGAGAAGAAAAGTCTTTATCAGTTAATTACCCAAACTCATGCTGAACACATGCCAATCTCTCCTTTATGGGCCACGTCTTGTGTACTTTTCAGAATGAATTCTCCAGACACTGTAGTTCATTCAATAAGGCTATATTAGATGTCCACAATATCCAAATGCTGTCCTCATTAACAGTGCTGATAAACAATATCCAAAGTTTCTGCACCTCATATTCTGATTGTCCTGAACAATGTAAACTAAAATAACAATAGTCTTTATTTGACTTGTCTTCTGTGCTCAGGCTTGAGTGCCTGTATTGTAGCTTAATCTTTTTGTAGTGACAGGTCGAATGAACTACCTAACCTTAACTGAATTGCTGTCCTGAACACAGCATATTATATTACTTTAGTCCAGTAATTTTCCTTAGTTAACCACATTCACTCCACCTAACCTTGGGCTCAGGTTTTGTCTCATATGTGCTTTATTTAACATTCCATTAAGGAACATTATGTAGCTAGCAAGATTGCATCTTTACCTTGAGAAAAGAACATTTTGTATTTCTGTATTTTCTATGCACTTTATGCTTATCTTTCCTTTCTAATAAACTGTTTCCCAATCTTGACCAGCAAGCTTATTCTTTCTTTCTGCTTAACTGCCTTTTATGCATAAATGAAACACAATTTCTAGGCCTATTATACCCTTTAGCTTGTCTAATGTCTAATAACTAATTTAAAATGGATGTCCCTAATCTAACAGTTACCCTTGAAGTCCCTGATGAAAGTCTACAGGGACCTACTTTTGTAGTTATCTTACATCTGTATTGCTAACTACTGTATACAGCTTTATGCTACCTGACCCTTAAACTGAAAATAAAAAAAACAATGCATTTGATAAACCTGCAATTTTAGTTTTGACGACTAGGTGTCACTTGAGCATTTATTGCCTGTTTGGATTGAAGTCTTTTAACTTTATGAATTGGTTTTACCTAGATTCATAGTACTTAGAGTCTTTAAGTCTATATGTGTGATATATTCAAAACCTGTACATTATTCTGAAAACGAGTGTCTTTTAATTATGTGGCTTTTAAAGCTCATTAACCTGTCTTTGTGAATCTTTATTTAAGTTAGACAGATTACAAACTCTTAACTCTTCCTATTTTTCTTCCATAGCTCTGTATGCTGTAATAGTAAAGTTATACTGTTTTTTACCTATGTTTTTTACCTTATGAGCGGGTGCCTTAGTGTACTATGATGTTTCTCTCTTATAGTAAATGAAACTTTTTCCTGTTCTTTATAGATTGAAATCTTTCAACATGCACTGTTTTTTTTTATTGTATAGCCTATCAAGCTTGATGGGTATTTTCTGAAGACTAATTGAAAACTGCACTAAAAAGATAACTTTATAAGTGGTCTTGAAGCATAATTACCATATCCTGTGCTAACGTATGTCTACAAATTTCATTTAAATTTGCTCTAAATGCTACTTACCTTTTTTAACTTTTATGCATATTTATGAGCTATAATAGTTTACTAAAACCTATACTTTCTGTATTTTAAGTCTATACCTTTGCATTGTCTGTTAGTGTCCTTTTAATTTATGTCTAATATACAATAATTATGTGACGTGCACTGTAATCTGTAAATTAATTAAACAAGTTAAGCCTGCCTTGTTATACCTTGAGTAAAAAATAATTCTGTCACTTTACCCTTAACTAATTACTGAATAATGTAATAAGCATGTTACAAATAAGGATGTCACTTTACCCTTAACTAATGACTAAATCATGTAATTCTGTTACTTTGCTCTTAAACTAATGAATGAATAATGTGAAACAACTGAATATTATTTTTATATTTTGAGATTTTACTGAAATGTACTGTACTGAACACATAAGTGAGTATGAATGCCATATTCTGAATCTTGGCTAAAATTGACATTAGTGTATACTGAACATTTAAAATAGCTGTGTATATTCTGGAAACTAACTAAAGCAATACTAAAAGAATATATTTTGCCAGTGTTATCAGAACACAGATAAAAGCATAACTGAAAATGGTACGTTATATTCTGAAAACCAAACTATTATTGTTTGAACACAGACTGAATGCTAGTACTGTTGACAAATTGTCTGAAACATAAAAACATTTTGACAGTGCTACATGAACACAGATGAACAATTAACTGAAATCTGTTTTCCTTAACATAGATAAACTGAAAACTAGTGCTGTTAAATAACTGTCTGAAAACATGCATAATTGCTTTAACTCATGCATTTTAACTTTAAACAAACATTGAAGAAATAACTGAAACACATAAACAGTAAATTTGTGCACCACAGCTCTTGCCAGATTTTACTCTGCATTGTCAAAGTCACTGATGAGGTAAAGGAAGGCCTGTTGAAGTGTCATTTTTATAGTTAGGCCTTTAAACCTCTTCTTTTCATCTCTTGTGTGAGGCTGTGTGACTAAAGTTCTTTATTGTATTTAGTATCAGGTCCTTAAAATAACATTTGGATCTTTAACAATTATAAACTGATAGTATTGCTTATTGCCCTGCCATATTTACATTTTTCTGCATGAAATAAACATCTGCAGCTTTAACAATTATAAACTGATAGCATTGCTTACTGGGCTGACTTTATTTACATTTGTCTGCATGAAATAAACATTGCTGCTAATAAACTTTAACAAGTCTATAAGCAAACTGATAACTTCAATGAAACTAAAGTACTAATGTAACACTGCATTTCTGCACCTATATAGAATTTTAACTGTTTACACTTTTTACATTTTTCCTTGTGACCTTTAGATCTTAACATACTGTTTTGTGAAGCAAACTGATAACCTCAAATGAAACTGAAATAGTAATGTAACACTGTGCATTTCTGCACCTATATAACTATTGAACGTTTTACATTTTGTCTCGTGACTCTTAGATTTTAACATGCTGCTCTGTGAGTGAAACTCTGCCCACTGTCTCACCATAAACATTTATTTAGCTGGCATTATTAATTTTTTCAGTAGTACTGAATGCTGCAAGAATTTATCATTACTGTCTACAATTTTCTTGGATAAATAGTAAAACTGTAAATGCATTAAATGCCTTATGGCATATAGTACTGTCTTTAATTCAACTTGCTAGGCTGGATGTAATCTGATCTGATGTGCTTGGCAAACTGCTATCTCCATACGAAACATTAGATAAATAGTCACCAGTCTCTACATCTTTCATTCGTACACTAATCAAAAAATTAAAACCTATTATCCTAGCTGCTGACCTTCTCCCTGCTGAATATTTGCAAAAAGCTGCAGATACTATAGCGTACCCCATTTCCATTCTAATTAATCAGTCCATATCAGAAGCTTCAGACCCCTCTATCTGGAAAATATCTCATGTCATACCACTCCATAAAGGTGGCAGCTCTACTGAATTATCTAATTATAGACCCATAGCCATCTTGTCACCTATGGCAAAAAATATGGAAAAGTGCATCCATAAACAACCTCTGTACTTTTTAATCTAAAACAACCTACTGGCTAATTTTCAGCATGGCTTCAGGCCACATCATAGTACTACCACAGCCCTCCTCACCTTCTGTAATGGTATAAACTATAACAGGAACAACAACAAATTATCCTCAGCCCTTTTTTTGGATCTCTCTAAGGCTTTTGACATGGTTAACCACCATCTACTCATCCACACCCTGGCAACAATGTCTCTAGGCAATCACTCTCTCCAATGGTTTGAATCCTATCTGCACAATAAACAACAAGGCATCATATGGCAGAACAAACTATCAAACCTCCTACCCAACACCCTAGGTGTTCCCCAGGGGTCTATTCTGGGACCACTTCTGTTTTCAATTTTTATTAATGACCTCCACACTGTCACCCCAAAAGCTAACTGCATTCAATATGCGGACAACTCCACATTGATCTGCACTGGCACCTCACAAACAGAGATGAAGACAATTACTTAAAGTACTTTTAACTTAGTTGAAAATTGGCTTGCTGATCACTGTCTGATTCTAAATCCCAACAAAGCAAAGCTCCTACTTTTCTCCCCCACCCAAAGATCCCCGGCGTTATCTCTCTCCATTAAGTCTAATAATGGTACCATAATCTCCCCAGATGCCCACACAAAACTCCTAGGAGTTATTGTAGACAACAATCTTAAATTTGATGTGCACATCAACAAAACTAACAAAACCATTAATACAAAAATGAGCTCACTATATAGGATAAAGCCATTCCTAACCCCACCTGCTAGGACTGCCATTGTCCACTCCCATCTACTCTCTACCCTCTTCGATGCTTCCCCTTTACTTGCCAATCTACATAAAACTGAACTTAACAAACTCTCAAGCTGCTACAATAACATAGCTAGATTTGCCACTGGCCTGCCCTATAGAACGCATCACTGTATAAACCTAAATAATCTCGGATGGCTAGAGCTACCCAGGCAGATTCAGTTTAATCAACTTATGGTGGCTCACTGTACTTAACTAACCTGAAAACACACCTGCACTGAAAAACATCAATTATCCCCACACCAACTTTAGACCACTTTGCTCATCTAATAGACTGGTAGTACAACCTATCAAATCCAAATTTCAGCCACAGACTCCCTGTTTGCCAACTCTGTTGGCAAAACTTGGAACTCACTACCTGCTAACATTACCCTAGACACCACCTTATCTCAGTTCATGCTATTTTTGTAAATGGAATTCAACTGTGTTTTAATTGTTAAGCCAGATTAGAGGTTTGTGAAATTGTAAAACTTTTACTCCTCAACCGAGTCTGTAAATTGTGTTTAATTTGTACTATGTTAAGATTACTTTTGTTTAATTTGTACTTTGTTAAGATTGCTTATGTAAATACCTTGGGAGCTTTTCTCCCTGGGCCTCCACTGAAAATGGACATGTATCCAGTTGGACTATCCCGGTCGACAAATGTAAAATAAAATAAAATAAATCAATAGTAAAACTGTAGATGCATTAAATTGATTTTTGTCATACAGCCTTATGGCATATAGTATTGTCTTTAATTCAGCTTGCTAGGCTGGCTGTAATCTGATTTGATGTGCTGATTTATGTGCCTTGCAAACTGCCATCTCCATAAAAAACATATACAGTCTCAAACTGATTACATAATGTTACTCTTTTATACACAGGATCTGAATTCTTAACTGTATTGTCACCTTGACAATGTATTATTGACTTTAAATTTTACATTCTGTAAACTAGCAAACATTATTTTGTTTCTGTCTATATCATTGCTTATTGTTTATGCATTGCAACACTTTAATACAAAGCTCTTAACTAATGACGGCTAAACAAAACAATAACACAAAAAGATAATTTGCCATATCTGTAACTGTAAACCATTTATTCTGTGAATTAATTTGACTGTTAGTTCTGATATACCGTACAAGACATAGAGGTATAGGGTTATCTTTTTTTTCTAACTGGCCATACCCAACATGTCTTTCTGAGCACTTCAGCTGTGTCAGCTGAACTGGAATGTATGTTATATTTACCTCTTAAATATGTATGTTTCTGTCATAAACAATTCTTTAAAATGTGTACATTTGCACAAATCTTGTCACTGCAGTTTAAAACAGCATATGACTCTAATGACATGTTCATACATAGTACATTGCTGTTACACTTTGAATTATCTGCTGTAATCTTTGACTCTTTAAATCCTGACAAAACTGCATTTGTGTCCTCTAATAAAGATCTATGTGTAACTAAAGTTGATTTGTAAACAATAAACTATTGTCATTTCTTTTAACCTTAAACAATGACAGATGAATGCTCTGATCTGGTGCCAGAGTGCTGAAACCATTACAGATAGCTATGGAATGCATTCTTTTTTTATTTCACTTTGAAATGGTAGCAATTTTACTTCTTCAGTTATACTGGAATTTACTTTTTTAAAATCTCCACTCTGATTCCTTCTACCTCCCTTCAGTGCAAACATTGCACTTGATTCTGAAAATAAGAAAATGGAAGAAGTAATGTGAACTTGAGACAGTGCCTCCATGTTATGTACATTGACTGTGTTGACATTTGTATGTTTAATGCTACAACATACTTCTGTATTTTGAATGACATGTAGACAACAATTTATCACATTCTGAACATTTGTATTACTACAACTTAACTGTCTATGTTGAATTGTATATGCTGAACTTGTGTCTGAAATGGCACTGATAGTCTGCTTCTGTGATTTAAACCTTTTGCGTTTGGACATATTTAACATTCTTGAACTAATAACCTTTAACTGTAAGAGAATATTTTTAGACTGCTTTACCCAAGTTTTTAAATTAAAGCAAAGATTTACTGATGTTTTAACTGTAGCAGTATTACTTGACATGTTTATACCACAGCTATGGAAATTACTTTTTTTGAGCTCTTAATTAAAAAGTGCATATAAAGTCTTACATAGCTTTATGATTCTGGAAGAATGTGTGCTGTTGTTTGTAGCTTATCAACCTTTGTCTTGCTTCTTGGCTGTGTGATGTCTCACTGAAAACTTGAATGTTTGTGGAGATAGCTGTTAACTGGATAATGTCTTTTATGTTTTGAAGGAACACTGGTTTGATTTAATACTGGTCTGCTGAAATTGTTTGAGGCTTTTTCTGAAGTAAACACTGGTGCTGTGCACTTTGGTTAACAGCTGTGTTTACTATATGTAGAGGTCATCTGCTGAGTCTGTTTTCTGCATGAAGAAGTACTGCCTTACAGAAAAGTCTTTTCTAAAATGATAAACTGTAGTGCCATCATTTCTGGCTTATTCTCTATTGGGTTTACAGTCTTTATTTATGGAAAAATACTGGTATGCTGCTGAAAAGTCTTTTATGAAACATTTGCTGTTACTATAAACTGTCAATGAAACATTAAAGTTAACCAGGCTGCTGCAGTAAAACTATAACTGAAAGGGTTACATACTGCCACTTTTTCTGTTGAAGTTATGTTGATACTCACTCTGTAGGACAAAAATAGTTGAACGAAACATGGAGTGCTGCACTGGAATGAAAACACTGGTATTCCATAGTCTTTAGAGTATATGTAGTCTGACTGCTGACACAAGGCTCTATGGGGTTTTGGGAGTTACCATTGTAAGAACTGATATGACTGTACTATGCTGTTAAACTGGAAACAATGAAATGAGACTGAGAATTAAAGTCTTTATCTGTTAATTACCCAAACTCGTGCAGAACACATCAGTCTCCCTTTATGGACCTTGTGTACTTTTCAGAATGAATTATCTAAACACTTGTTCATTCAATAAGGCTTTTTTAGATGTTCACAATATCTGAATACTGTCTTCATTAACAGTGCTGATAAACAATATAATAAGTTACTGCACATCATATTCTGATTGTCATGAACAACTTAAACTGAAATAATAATAGTCTTTATTTGACCTGTCTTCTGTACTCAGCCTCAAGTGCCTATATCGTAGCTTAATCTTCTTTGTAGTGACAGGTCGAATGAGCTAACTAACCTTAACTGAACTGCTATCCTGAACACAACATATTATATTGCTTCAGTCCAGTATTTTTCCTTAGAAAACCACATTCACTCCACCTAGCTGGCATTGTCTCATATGTGCTTTATTTAAAATTCCATTAAGGAACATTCTGTAGCTGGCAACATTGTATCTTTCCCTTGAGAAAAGAACATTCTGTATTTCTGTATTTTCTAAACACTTTATGCTTAGCTTTCCTTTCAAATAAACTGTTTCTCATGCTTGACCAGCAAGGTTATTCTTTTTTTCTGCTTAACTGTCTTTAATGCATAAATGAAACACTGTTTCTAGGCCTATTTTTACCCTTTAGCCTGTCTAATGTATAACAACTACTTAAAAATAAACAAACAAAATGTGGAGAACACAGACCATAAAACTGGTAACTAATAACTGTAAAAAATGGTCTGGATGCACCGGAAAGCAATAAATAATTTATTCCACAGATAAATACAGTATTTATCTGTGGAATCAATTATTTATTGCTTTCCGGTGCATCCAAACCATTTTTCAGTTAACTACTTTAAAATAGAAGTCCCTACTCTAACACCAACAATACAACCAAGAGCAGTAACCTAGTGACTCAAAGGAGCTACAAGTAATATGTGGGAAAACAGTGTCCCCACACACTTCAACTCAGTCAAAACCACAACCACAGCCCTTGCACTGCTCACTGTGAGGAACAACTGCCCCAGGATTTCCAGTCCATCCACACCATGTCACTCGCTATAAACTGCATTCCACAGTTCCCACTCCTGGCACTGCACCACAAAGATCTGCAACAAAAGAAGCCTTAAACAAAATAGAAATGGACGGCACATTTCAACAGATTTATCACAATGCAGAAACAACTGGTAATGAGGAATAGAAAAGCAAATCCATCTCCATCCATCTCTCCACCCCAATGTCCACCACACTCCATTCATATGCAAATCTCTTTTTTTGTTTGTTTGTTTCTTCTTTTCCTTGTGAAGTGAAGAAAGAAGCCCCACTGCAACATTCCAGACTTGAATTACTTTGATTAGGCTAAAGCAGCAGCACAGAAGGTCCTCTGCTATCATGACATATTACAAAGAAATGATAAAGCTAATGAATGGGCAAAGTACAAGCTATTTTACCTGAGGGGTGGTACCTGCACAAGTATTCATCCCATTGCTTTTCCAGCTGGAGTCTGATTGAATGGATCAGACTAAGTACAGACATTAGGTCAGAGTCTGTACTGTGTTTGCACCAGTCTGGACAGCAATTCCAATGCTAATTATGCCACCCCTTCCCCTCTACCAGTAGTCATAATATGCGCATGCGAGACTAAGGACATCACTTACTGGCCTCACAAAGCCTACGAGTAAGCTCAGATGAAGCTTTAATGACCACCACTCACTGGATGAAGCTGTAACAAAAATTTGTCTCATGGCTGCTATTAATTAATTTGCCGCCCATGAAATGGTATTTGTGGGTGAGCTGCAATTTAACAAGATGATCTGCTGCACAACATTCCATACTCAAGTCTGCTTTCAAACCCATGAGCAGCTACAGGCACTGATAAACCCTTTGAACCATACCTCTCAAACTCTTAGAGTAAGAAGTTTAGACCTGCCCCAACATACTAAACACCCAGGCAAAGGAAAGGCTGAAAAATGGGAATAAATTTAATTATTGCTGTGGCAACTTAGACAGTAGATAAATAACAGGAAAATCTGTACATTTGAGAAGTATGTTTCAAAGGACATAGCCCATACAACTATTCATATACAGCAACAACCACTGCATGCAGTTGTTTCCCAACACATGAAACCACCCGAGAACCTGTCGCTCTCACAACACACACTATCAATGAGAAGAGAAAAAAAAATTCACTAAAGCTATTACTTACCAAGTAAACTAAAAAACATGCCAACCACAGCTAAGACAGTCCTTTCTCTCTATGCAATCACTCCACCACTTCCAGTTTCTGACTAAAAGTAGACCAAGGCCTACCTGCAGCACAGTACCAACAGGTCATCATGGACGTAATACTCTTGCAGTAGTGAGTTCACGCCAAAATGTGATTCCTTACCCAGTTACTTTTGCATAAAAACCCTTAAGCCCCTCCCTACCCTTACTTCATTCCCTCCTAATCAGTCCCCTTTCCCATTTAACCCTTTCCTTCTCTCCTGCACTCTTAATTCTCACTCAGACCATACTCAGGCATATAGGGCATTTAGAGACAACTACCTTTGGGAATTTTTGGGGTTATCAAAAAGTAATAGAGAATCATCAGCCAATCTATGTAAAAGATTATATAGGAATGGGAGGTGTATTAAATCTTTCTCTGAAAGAGTAACTGGTACATGGAATGGACTACTAAATTAGACTAATGAAAGCACTAGTTTATTTTACATATTTTAAAGAGTAACTTGGACACTTATTATGGGAATTAGTGTTTTGGAATATTGCAGCTAGAAACACATTACTGCCTATGCCTGAAATATTTGTATGTACATATCTTTGTCAAAAATCTAGCTGACATGCACAATGCTGTTAGTATCTTCAAGGTGGTGGTCTTGATGTTTCAAAAATCTAAATAAATTTTGGTACAAGAAACTTTGAAGTGCTGGATTCTTTAGTCTGTTGGCCATTGCTGTTGTTTCCAAGCACCATTTCTGAACTGTGCACCATTGTTAAACTTTTTTGAGTTTTTGTTTAAATCTTTCTCTCTCTCTCTCTCTCTCTCTTTCCCTATCTCTCTCTCTCTCTCTCTTTCCCTATTTATATATATATATATATATATATATATATATATATATATATATAAATAAATAGATAGACATACTGATAGATGTTTAGATAGATATATGTATATAGGGTCTAACAGAATCTACTTTAACTGCCAAAATCTTAGCTGCCCCAATGACAGCGGGCTACTGTATCAGCTAGCCTGCATGGGCTACAAGTCAAACTCATAGTCATTTTTAAGCATGTAAGTGCAGAATCTATGAGGATAAATGATGGTACCATTGAGCACACAGCTAAATCTGAGTGAGGTAAGTTGTATAAGTAGTAGTAAATATTTTAACTTAATAATTTCTGATGAAGTTCTTGGTTAAACAACAAAAGTGCTAATTTGGAGTAGTGTCTAGAGTTCCTTCTACAGATTGTTGTGTAGGTGTTAAAACAGAGGTAAGGTCTACCTCCTCAGAAGTATTCCCATCAAAAATGCAGATTTATGACAACATACAAAAACAAATGAGGTAAAAAGGATACCTCTGATTCAGACCACGATTAATATCACTGCAGCTTTTTTATTCAAAAAGAGATTTTAGAAGTATTTTCCTATTTATTTTATTTATTTTACATTTTATTTTTATTTTACATTTGTTAACCGGGCTAGTCTAGCTGGATATATGTCCATTTTCAGTAGAGGCCCGGGGAGAAAAGCTCCACACAATGATCAACAGTAAGAGACATATAAAAAGCATTTTAAGTAAATATGAATATACATTAGGTAATAGGAACAAATACCTAAGGCACTTACAGTTTTATACTAGGTCAAAAGTAGCATAACATTAAATTATCTAAAGATTAGCAATTAGTTATCAATAATCAGTCTAAGAGAAAGAGGTAAAGCAGGAGATTTAAAGGGATTAATGTAGTAATACAAGAGAGAGAAAGAGTGAGAAACAGTAGTCTAGTAAGGAGATGAGGTAGGAAGATGGAAAAGAGCACGGGGAGAGAAAAGGAGGAGAGAGGCAGAGCAAGTAAGTAGAGCAAAGGGGCAAGAAAGGGAAATAGTGTATATAGCTAGTAAGCATAGTATATAGTTATAGTAGAGTGGGAGAGTGTAGAAGGTTAGTCAGGAGTCCTGCAGGAACACAGCTAGTAGCTAGTTAGCAAAGTATATAGTTATAATAGAGTGGGGAAGGTGTAGAAGGTTAGTCAGGTTATTTGTAACTTAATTTCAAAACCAAATTCATTTGTTCAATCCTTCATTGCCTAAAACAAATTCCAAGTTTCTCAGAAGTGATGAACATAAAAGGAAAAAAAGATATTTGATTTAAATCACTAACAAATTTAGTAAATGCATTTGTCTCTCCTCTCCATATGAACAAAAAACATCAATATATCATATATAAAATAATATATTTTCCAAAATGTGTTAATGTATTAAAAGTTATTTTCCCAGTTGGTTAATATTATGTTAGCAAATAATGAAGCCAACACTGCCCCCATGTCTTCACCTGAATATTTTTTTTTTTGTAAAAAACATCTTCAATAATACAAAAAGTGACTTCCAAAACTACTTGTCTGAATAAATATATCAAATTAATATAAAAAAAGATAAAGTGGTATCTGGACTGAAATATTCTCTCAATAATTCTATCTCTCGGTCATGTGGTATTGACAAATACATGGAAAATATTTACAGTCAAAGAAATAATTTATTTTGGTTTGCTTCCTGGGATAGAGTAATAATCTCCATAGACCTTTTTCACACTTGTCACAGAAGTGGTGCCTGGTTAAGTGACTTACTCAGAGTCCCACAGTTAGGCAATGGAGGCTGAGGGAATCAAACCTTGCACCTCTGGACCAAAGAAATCTGCTTGTTAAGAGCTCTTTATTCTTCTAAGCTATCTGCCACACTGGCAATTGCAGACTACCAGACTATATAAAGACAATGCCAAGAATGTTTGATTTGTGAATTTATGGTCACTGTGTTTTCATGCCATCATACGTTCACTTTCCTAATGGTTTGATATTTTATGAAAACAGATAAATGGGATAGCATAAAGGGAAGAATAAGATTATAGTGTCGCTTGTGAGATACTTTAATCTAGCACAAGTCTTTACATTAAAGTCAATTGGAATTAAATTGTGGTTGCATAAAGGTACATTAGCAATTGCTTAAAATATATCCTGGTAGTTGGATTCATTTCACAAGACTTGTTCAACTTTCTATATGTTCCCCTCTCCAAAGCACGGGGATCATTTTGAGTATACCAAAAATTCACATAAACAAAATGACCCCCCCCCCCCTCTTTTAGGTTGGTATTATCAGCCCTAGGTTCAAAGATTAAACACCAAACAGTGAGATCAACATAAATTCATGCACTAAAGATGTTTGGCATTTTCTTCATACACTGTATGAATTTGAACTTTAAGAAAATAAATAATGACAGTTTCATGTTTGGGACTCAATATTGTTTCCTTTTATACTGTAATACCA
This sequence comes from Protopterus annectens, assembly GCF_019279795.1. NCBI lineage: Eukaryota > Metazoa > Chordata > Ceratodontiformes > Protopteridae > Protopterus > Protopterus annectens. Next base: position 469,859,344 of record NC_056735.1, read on the forward strand.
CATGACTTATGGATAGATTTTTGAGCAGATATTTGAGTTTTCATGCATCTTATCAAATTCTTTTTTTCTTAGCTTCCCAACAGCTGACTATCTTCTCCTGTCCTCATTTACTGTACCTTCTAGACTAGTTTAAATCTTCTCTGAGCTCTACCTGACACATGTCCAAAGTCCATGAGGATATTGTTGACACTCATACAATGTTATACTGTTGGCGGAGTATGCCCTAACTCCGCCATTTCATCGCAGCCTTGTAAGTTCCACTCTGGCTGTCTTTGAGATGTGCATGCTTGCTTCCCTGTATGTTCCAACTCCTGACCGAGCAGTATACTTCATGCAGTGTGGGGCTGACCATGTTCTTAATGCTTGTGTTATGGTGTGCCTAGGCAGCCTATCTCCTCCTTGCATGGATGAGCTGTTATCAGCCATTCACATCCATCAACCTCACTAGTCCATTAAGAGCTTGAATCCCTAGCTCAACACAGGTCATCTAGGGCCCAGTAATGGACTAATTCTACTGCAAGATGGGATCCTACATTATCTAAGTCTGATATGTATGCATTTATTGTTTATTTATATAAATAGTTTTGGAAAAAATTTCTAAAATGTTTTTACAGAAAATTTCCAGGTATGCCAGAGGGCAGTGCTGGCACCAGTATTTGCTGACATTGCATTAGACAATTGGCAAGATACCTTTTTGCATGTTAACACTTTTTTAATGTAGTATTTTATTAGTGTCATGTTGAAGTTTTATTTGTATATGGAGAGGAAATACAGATGCTTTTATTGAAATTGTTAGTGAGTTATATCAGATTGCATATTTTTGGTCTTTTATAGATATGATTTCTGAGACAAAAACAATATTTTTGGATATAGAACTTTCCTACATTAATAAAATGCAGTAAGGTTTTCATCTGATATATCTACATATATATATATATATATATATATATATATATATATATATATATATGAAACTAACATTTATTAACAATTGCTTACACTATTCAAGTTTATAGCCCACATTTACAAAAGCAAGCACAGACGAGAATCTACTTCCACACTTCCATTCCACACTCTTTTAGGTAGTTCCATATCACATGTATAGGCTTAAATACTGGTATTAAACTCATTGAATGCTGAAATGAAAGAAGGATACATTTGGAGGACAGTGATGCAATATAAAATGTCTTTGATTCTATACATGACAAATTTGGTATTTGACATCCCTTGTTATCATGTTATACATTCAGCTTAGACAGAACAGGCCATAAGAAGGAAAGACAGAAAACAAGAGGGATGTAATGAGCACTGTCCTTTGTATTATCACTGAGCATTTGGAATATTCAAGAACTGTGGATCAGGAGGCAGAATTCTCTGTCAGTCTTGATAAGTAGCAAAGTACTTGAAAACAATATTTTTTTTTTCTTTTGTAAGTTCCTTACTGAATTTTAAGAAAGAACAAAAAGTGCTTCATAAGTGCCTTTGTTTCCTTCAGCTGTATGAAAAAAGCTGCATATGCCCCATTGTTTCAGGTATAGTGGAGAAGATGCCATTTTTACTGAGTTTCAAATAAAAAGCAAAAGTGCTGAAACACATTAATTCTAGGCAGGACTCATAGCACTAATGTTTTGCTTGTATTATTTAGCCCTGTATCTAATGGGATACATTGTGTTAAAAACACATACTGCAAGTTTTATGTTCCTCTACAGTTTTAAAAGTAAATAATTCAAATCCATTCTTTCTTTACAATGGACAATGGGGAAGAGGATATTGTCTATTATAGAAGGGAAGTTAAAATCAAATATGCATACATTTTATATCATAAAGTTCAGGGTCAGTAGATTACTTTCATATACTCAAATCCAAATAAAATAATAAGTGATACAAAGTAAACCTTTGTGGGGTGTGTCGAGAGTACTGTCTGTGGGAGAGGATAGTCATCAAATGGTGATGGCTGCTTTAACTCAATGAATGCAGTAAGTGTATTCTCTGCATAGTCCTTTGTAGTGCCTCATATTTGTCTTTATAAATGACCTGTGTGTACTGCTTCACTTCCTTATGAAAGCCAAAAACAATAAAAGATTAACAAAAAGTAAAAACAGCTCTTGATGTTTCACATTTGAATAAATACTGTATTAGATCACTCTCTACCCCCTCTTCAGGAAGTAATCAATATATGTTCTCCCTGTGAAGGAGAATTATCCACATGATGCTTATTTACACAACCACCTAAACTCTAAGGCTTGATATCTATATATGTGTACCAGTATTTCAGCAAATTCTTATTGTTTCACTTAAAAACTTTTAGTACATCTTTGATGCAATACATTCATTTTCATCTAACCACTGACAAATGAATGATGGAAAAAAAATTAAAGTTACTTAACATTCCCTTCAGAATGAAATGTTACCTCCGATTTCCTTTACATATCACAACAGCACTTGTTACTCACAACTAAAGTAAGAGAACTATGAGGGTTTAGGCAAGCTGATATTGTCTGTATAGTTATGTATTATCTTCCTGTGTTGTGTCAAGTTTCACCTTTGGCAAAGCTATCTACATTCTGAAGACTTAACAGTAAATAAGAATATTGACTTCAATGCAATGTGTATTTTGCTGTATTGCACTGGCATGATCAGCAAAGACCCTTTAAAAGCACTACAGCATATAATGCTTTCCATTTTACATTGTTCATGTTTGCATTACTGAGTATTGCATGCAAGGCAAGTGGGAACCCTTAGGGACCAGAAGTATTATTTGATTTGTTTGAATCCAGAAAACAGGTCTCAGAATACTTTGAATCACTTTGTTAGGTAAATAAAGCTTGTCCAGTATTTTCTTCATAAAAGTTAGGTGCATATTATCATTCTGACAACTGTAGTATACATACTATATGTATTCGGTCTGTCTGTTTTTATCTTTCTTAATACGCCATTCGTTCTTAGCTATACTGACTTCCCATTTAGGAAAACAAAATATGCACTGTTTGTGAAAGACAAAAGATGTAAAAAGCCAGCAAACATTATATTATTCAGATTTCTGAATGTACAAATAACAGCTTGCTTATATTTGTATTGCATTTGTTTAATTACAGCAATCCAAATGATGCTCCGCAATGACCATGTGACAATTGTCCAGTCCTTCAACACAATACTCTTCAGTATTGTTACATTTGATATACCCCTATGTCAGACCAGCAGACATCAGTCACATTCATCTTTGCCATTATTTCTCTTGCTTAAAGAAGCACATGAAAATATAGAGTAGTAATAAAGTCAGCTAACTACGAATAGTAATTGTGTTACATGAAACTGAGATAGTAGTAAAATTAGCTCTGCCATCATTTTCAGAAGACATGCTATCTGTGACTTAACTGACTCACATATAGTGGGAAGAACATATGAAAACTTTTCTTAGAAAAATTGTAAGTGAAAAATATCTTAAGAAAATATAACTGATGAGCATTTTACTTTTTGGACCTTATTATACTAGAATAGCCATGCCTTGGCTTCCTATTTGCACTGCTTTTAAAATCAGACATTCCATACACTGTCACATGATAAAGAATGTTATGAAATATAATTTAAGAGAATAATTATGTCCTGTCTTGATTCAATTTTAAGCTTACTAGTTGCATTGGCTTGCCTTCTTAATCAACATAAATGAAGGCTGGATTCCTGAATTAAAATGATGGTGGAAAGAACATGTGATACTGGTTCACATAAAAAATATCCCTGAAATGTAATATGAGGAAATATGACTGATCTTGAAATTGACTTTCACACCTGATGCTTCAAAATGTGAAAATAATGCCAGGTGAGAATTAGAAATGCACTGCAGGATTTCAGAACACTGCAAAATTAATTTTCCTTAAGATATGCTCAGGGTTATACATCATAAAATTTAGTAGATGGTAAACCCAGAAAGTTGAATCAGACAACCAAAAAAAAGTTACAAAATGCAGTTAATTACCTAAGGCTTGTACTACTGTAACCTCGCAAATATGTTTAACCCGTCTGCTTAATTCATAACCTCCTTGCAATATTATTTCCAGAATACATTTAAATTTGTGCATGATAGCAATGACAATGAAGGATGTGGATGCCATATCTGCTGACTTACTTTTATCTGTATCTTATCTATATATTTTACAATTTATCTTATTTTTTTTAGAATTTTTGTAGGCTCCATTTGCATTATGCTAGGGATTAGTAAGTTTATCCTTAAGTGGTAATTCTTCCTTTTTATCACTGAAAAGGCAGCTTTGTAAGAGCCCCCATTATTAAATACTATGTTATATATGGTTGCCAGTCAGTATGCATGCAAAGTTATATTTATTAACAGTCTGGGTATCTGGCTAACACAGGCCATGTTATATTCCACCTTTTGCAATGTGGGAAATGAGCTGAATCATCTGAAAGCATATCACTCTTAAGACTGTACATAACGTCAGTATATAGCAGCAGGTTAATTTTAGGGTACACAGAAGAAGTTGGTCGCAGTTTAATCACATAAAGTAATATGCTAACAAGATGGAAGACATATTTTACTTACTGCTAAAGGAAATGTATGGGATCAAAACTTTTTTAAAACTAATGAGTCATGCTCCTTATTAATTCAGATTTTTAAATTGCATATTTAATAGGTAGATCCGTCAAATAAGATATGAATGAAGATAACTTTTTAAGATTTTTAATAGCATAATAGCAACAGTGCAAAGACATTTCCTTTGATTCACTAACAAGCATGTATACGTCACATTAAGCCTGCATGAAGTTAATACAATTAGCAGCAGTGCTCATTGAATATGTAAGCTGCTAGAGAAGCCTACACATTTGCAACACCTATTCGTGGCCAGCACAAGTATTAGTGACCACAAAAAGGTGTACATAAGCTGGAGCACACAATGTAAACAAAAGGTGTTGCCTATAGATAAACCCAGTGAGTAGTCAGCAAAATGCAAGGCAAGGGTAACTTTAATAAAATAATTAAGATGCAGGAGAAGTTAAATGGGGTAACTGTGCTCAGATATTAGGGATTAGAGCACCAACAAGTAGGGAAAGCTTAATAGGGAAATAAGGTAAGATGTGATTATTGTACAAAGAGTGCATTGGTCAGAAATAACTTTTCAATTGATGTACTAAAATAGTTCTCTTCACTGTATTAACACGTACAAAAATAAAAAAGAAATGCTGTCAAATGCTGTAAGAAGGACACAAAACATATTATAGGGGAATAAATGTGATATATGTGTATCAAATGGTGATTATACAGAACAGGTAGCAAGGCAGTAGCTATATTAGTGCATATTTGCATACATTGCAGTTATTGCATGTCCGATGTATAAAAAGGTATATGTTGAAAACAACAGTATGCTGTATTCTCAAGTTCATCTTGTATAAACATAAATCAATGAACCCTATAGTGGTCATGTCATGTTCTTCAGAAAAGGACATTTCTGCTCCATTTGTCAGCACTTATAACCATAGAAAGGTTATTGTACATTTATACATATGTACCAGCCAAGTATGTGTTGTATATTGATATAAGTATTAAATATAATTACATTTTTAAAACTTAAATGTGTGGTTGCCGCTATACATATTTTGCGGCTTGATTATTAATATTTGTGTGTCTCACTTGGTTGTATTGGGAATGAGTGAATAGACGTGTGGCAGGTGTATTGAACTACTCTACCATTGTGAGAGTGATTAAAGGTAATAAATTATATGCACATGATTAATGTTTGAACACTCATGCAGGTGAAAGAACACTGAGGCTGGCTTTGGCTTATTTATATTTAAGAACTAATACTGAAGGTTGTTATGACAGTGTGCATACCTGTTACAATGTGGCAGTATGGAGAAGAATCATGGATACCTTTGCAATCATTACAATGATAGTATTAAGTGAAGAAAATAAACATTTTGTAAGCAATGTGCATGCTGTCAATGTTAGAATTTTAGTGAGTGTTCATGCTGCTGTGCGGATATGTAGAAAACTACTGAAGGAAATGTCACATATTCATAGGTGTCACATTGACCAAGATATAAACCGAATAATGCTCTGATATTCATATCACCATTTATCTATCTATAGCAGATGTGACATATGCACATGCACAATAAGTCATGCTAATATGGCATATGTGAAGATGCGTATAACTAATGGGTCCAAACAAGTGCTGTCCATCCTCTGTCAAATGAGCGTGTTTCTGAATGTAATGATATATATCACTATGCCTAGGATGTATTTCTCTGTATATTACAAATGTACATGTAGCCCACATAAGACAGGGGCAAAATAAAAGTGCATGCCAGCAATATGTCTTGAAAACATCAGCTAATGGGCAAATGTAGCAAACTGACAGGCTAAACCTATTTGTGACTATGATACACCTGTATTAATGTAAGCAATGATATCACATGTGTCCTTCACTTTGTAAGTGTCACACCATAAATGCTGACTTGAGGAGTGTATTAAAGCACAGATTTTAATGCAGTATATTGTAAATGATATATATCACTGCAGTGATCCTTATGAAGAGCAATATTACGAAGCATATGACAGTAAAATTGTATACAACACACAGGTAACACAAGACCAGATGGCTTAATGGTTAAGGTCTTCACCTCCCATGCATAAGGTACAAGGTTTAATCTTGACCTCCGACCAATGCATATGTGGAGTTTGCATGTTCTCCATGTGTCTCTGAGGGGTTTCTCCCATGTCTGAAAAACATGATGAGTGTTTCCATCTCAAACTCACCAATGAATGGAGCTGTGGGCAACAGCACAGACTCTACATGGTGTCTTATGGGGGAAGAGTTGCACAGACCAACCAATTTGGGCATCTACTGTGGTACACAGTATCCTCAAGATAGGAGAACATGGATCACAGACTGCGCGCCATAGCAGAGCTAACCACTTGGTGTAAAATATGGCTCTAGGTGATTCAGTCATGTTGGCTAATGTCATCAAAAATGGGCATGGGTAGTTACTGGTGATAAGCAGGTTGAGAACCTAACCTACTTTGACCCATGCCATACCAGGGACCCTTGCTAATGATGGGAAGGGTATATGTGCCTGTAACTGGCCAGTGCATGCCTGCCATAAAAGATCAGCAGCCCTGGGTCAATAAGCTACTGACTGGCCAGTGTTTTGCCCAGCCTAGGTTGCCTGGGATAGCTCTTTTGAGTGAAAGCTGGAAGAAAACCAGCCAAACAGCCAAACATGAACTGAGAATTGCTATGCTTAATGTAGGTTCACTGACAAGACACAGCTTGGAAGTGGATGGCATGATGATATGGAGGAGGCTGGACATCCTATGTATCCAAGAGATGAGATGGAAGGTTAGTGTTGCAAAGCCACTTGGCTTGAGATCCAGACTCTACTACACAGGTGGGGGGACAGGCTAGAAATGGTGTAGGAATTGTGGTAAGACAGAATCTACAGAAGGCAGTGAGGGATATCATCAGAATTAATGACAGGCTCAAGGCAATCAGACTCCAGTGTAGTGATAGGGCAGTATTCAGAATTTCAGCCTATTCCCCACAGCAGGGTTGTGATAGTGAGGAAAAGTGTACATTCAGACAGCAGTTTCAGGACCTACTATATAAAGCAGGACAACATGAATTGGTGTTGATAATGGGTGACTTGAATGCACATACCGGGACAGACAGAACAGGATATGAGGACTGCCTTGGTCCACATAGGTGGAGCAAGAGGAATAAATAAAGAGAAGCCATTCTAGACTTCTGTCTGGCAAATGGCTTGATAGCAGCCAACACATGGTTCAGAAAGAGAGACAGTCGCAAGATCACATACAAGAGTAGCCAACGTGTAACTCAGGTAGACTTCCTCCTAGTAAGGAAAAGGCACTGGGGTAAAATCCATGACTGCAAAGTCATCCTCAGTGAAACAGTTGGCCCACAGCATAAACCACTAGTTGCTACAATCAGCGGCAAGCAGTGGTCAGAGAAGGCTCTAAGGTCAACAGAGACTAGGCTGAAGACCTAGAAGGTGACTGGAGAGAAAGTACAGAAGTTCAAGTAATTAGTCAGAGCTGTAGCACCACAAGAACAGGAAGAAATAGGTGGAGTTAAAGTAGGTGGCCTCACCTAAAAATAGCATGTGTTAGGACTACAGAAAAGATATGTGGCTGAGCCAAGTATGGAAATAAGGTCTATTAGGAAAGCTGGTTGTGGAATGCAGAAGTCAGGGAAGTCATCAAAAGAAACAAAGAGTGCAGGAAGAAGTGGGAGATAGAAAAGTCTGACCAGGCTAGGAAGGACTACTGGTTGGCTAGCAAAAAAGCTAAAAATGAAGTTGCAGTGGCAAAGAATAGGGCATCAGAGGCACTCTACCAACTTCTGGAAAGTGACTCAGTAAGGGGCACAAAGAAACTAAATCAGGTTGCAAGGCAAAGACAGAAAGATAACAATGATAGTCAGACAGCCTTCATAAGAGATGCCAGCAACAACCTGCTCACCAGTCCACAGGATATCAAAGGCAAATGGAAGGAGTATTTCCAGCAGCTTCTGCCCACAGAAGCTGTACTGCCCCAGAAACAGCCTACAATGAGAGAAGAAGAGGAGCCCACCTTTGAAGAAGTAAGAACGGCACTAAGGAAGATGAAGTCAGGGAAAGCAGAAGGCTCAGATGAGGTCACAACAGCTATGACAAAGATGCTGAGAGAGATAGGGAAGAAATGACTCCTGTGGGTACTAATAGCAGTGTGGAGAGAAAGGCCTATACCAGATAACTGGAGAATAAGCATGCTTGTGCCAGTGTACAAGAACAAAGGGGACATCCAGAACTGTGGGTAGTACAGAGGCATCAAACTCCTATCACATTGCATGAAAGTTCTGGAGAGGGTGATTGATAAATGAATACATGGAGTAGTAGAATGTAAGATGGGAGATGAGCAGTTTGGATTCAGATCAGGATGCAACACAACTGACCCGATATTTGCACTGAGACACTTACTTGAGAAGAAGCTAGAGATGAGGAGAGAGTCCAACTGGGCAGTCTTAGACTTGGAGAAAGGATATGACAAGGTCCCAAGAAAGCTGATCTGGGCAGTAATGTGGTGGTTTGAAGTCCCGGAAACATTGTTAGAATTAGTGCAGGCTATATACAAGGACACAGTGACTCAAGTACAAACAGTGTTCGGCCTCACAGAGGGTTTCCCAGTGGGGAGTGGGTGCACACCAGGGTTCAGCTTTGAGCTCACTGCTGGTCATACTGGTGATGGACTACATTAGCAAACAAGTTGGTGGGGACAGATCAACAAAACTGCTGTATGGAGATGATTTGGCAGTACAGGCAGACACTGAGCTAGACCTTCAGCAAAGGATAGGAAAATGGAAAGCAAACCTGAAAGCACATGAGATGAAACTAAGCACAGATAAGACGTTGATAATGGCAACAAATTGGGGAAATCAGAAGAAGCTGAGAATAGAGATAGTAGTTAAGATAGTGGAACATATACACAGCTTCAAGTACCTGGGAGGGGTGGTTGAGGAGAAGGATAGTCTGAATGAAGAGGTCAAAGATACACTCAGAGGGGCTGCAGCCAACTGGCATAGAATATCAGGTCTAGTCTTTGACAGAAGAACGCCAAAGAAGCTGAAAAGTAAGGTGTACAAGACAGTAGTGCAACCAGTACTACTATATGGTACAGAAAAAAAGCAGAACAGTTAAAGACGCTAGAGGTGATGGAAATGAAGTGCCTGAGAAAGGTGGTAGGATGCACACTGTGGGACAGGCAAAGAAATGAGGGCATAAGAGCAGAAGCCAAAGTAGCTCCAATTGCAGAAAAGATCAAAGAGAACAGTGGTTTGGACCTGTGTAGAAAAACAGAAGACAATCTGGTGAGGAAGATGTGGGACAGACAGAAGGAAGGTAAGACGAAGTGAGGAAATCCAGCAAATAGTTGAATGGATTGTGTGATAGAAGATCTGCGACAGTCAGGCATGAGTGTTGAAGAAGGCAGGAGTGTGGCACTGAATTGAGAGAGTTGGTGACAGTTAACATGATACCCTGACCCCATGTAGAAAAAAATGGGAAAAGGGGGGGCTGATGATGATGATGATACACAGGTGACACATTACCAAGCTTTACACAGTGACCCATTGTAGATTTGCATTGCATATTCACCAAATGTACACTGACCTGTGACACATTTTGTTACCCTTCACTTGTAGGTCAATAACTGCATTGGACAGATGTTGGAAAAGGCAAAATTATAAAAGTTAATTCATTTAAGTCCTGGCCAAGAACAGGATATGACAATAAGTATCTCATAATATTCAGTAATCAAAGATTTCTTTACTAAACACTGAGCATTTACTATATCATTATACTGGGCATGCTCCCAAGGAATTACAAGAAAGTCAACCAGAACTTCAACTAAGAACACAAACACAAGAAATTCTCATAACACAGACCCACTCAAATGTTCTGCTGATTTTGCAGCATACCACATATTATGAAATGTAATAAAAGCCCTCATGTCCTATAAAACGTGAGTGTGCACAAAAGGATTATAGTGATACTTGAATGTGTGTACTAAAACAAGGAATAAAACGCATTATTATTTGGAAAGTAAGTAAGATCTGTGAACAATCACTGGCACAGTAAGCATATGCATCTTGCAAAACTCAAACAGAAGCCAGGGCAGATAGCAGAGGAATGAGAATTCATCGCTGATAGCACAGAAAGAGGCATATTGGTTACGTCATGAAGAACACCCTTGAAGGAATTGCATAGGTCTCCTGTTATAATGGTTATGAACCCCCTAACATGCAGTTTGAAAACTTTGAAATGTGTCCCTCTGACTGTTCAATAACTACTTTCTTTGTCTCAGCTACTCCTTCCTGACACAGTTATGTGACAGACAGGTTTACCAGACTCAAACCTTTGTTGATCATACAAGCAATTGCTGAGCTGTGTATTGACTACTTCTTCCACAGAAGATAGTTATAGAGCTGTCACAAATAATAGAAATCAAGGTGTGAAGTAAAAAGGACTTTTGATGTCAAATTGTACAATAAAAATATGTCAGAATGATGAAAAGGAAGTAGCTATGTGAATGTGTACAATCCAATATCAGTGTTACTTGATGAAGCCAATCTTTTTTGTTCACATTGTTTTGTACACACTTAATCCCAGATTCATACCATACTCTGTCACTGTAGACATGCTATACGAGTTGGTACTAACTGCATGTACCATAGGAGCATTCACAAAAATCCTAAAACACCTGCTTCACTGCTATGAAATCCAAAAATGTGTTGAAAGTTGCTTGTCCAACATAAAATAGAAATATCTCAATGTAATGGTGCTTGTGTCACATCACTAAACTCACATAATGTTGTCCTTTGCTGGAATTGAACTGCTGCCTATTTAAATTCATATGCTTACAAAATCTTTATGAATCACATGCATCACAGTGGAAGTCTTAACACAGCTGTCAGACTCCAACTATGTGAAATCATTATATCATATGACTGTGTTACAAATCAGTTTTTTTAGGTAAAAGAGATGGGGAGATCTCTCCCCCTGTAATTGCACAAATTACAGCTGTGATGTATGTCATTCATTAATAGAAGTACAATGAAACACAATCATTATAGTTAGTCAATGCAGGTTTTGAGCACCTACCTATGTGATTACAGAAGCAACATGAAATCATAAAGACTGAATGTACCATAGGATAAGCCTTACTGCAGTTGCGAGATACACATGTATTTGAAGGCAGCACATCATCATTTTGCTGCAAGACATGTATGTGCATGTAATTTGGTTAAAACAGTGGTGAGATCTGCCTTGTTGACATACAATATTGTATGATGCTATGTATACCCACACACACAATGCATAATGTAGTGGTCACTGTGACTGTGAATGCCAATCATGCACAATCCATACATAATCACAGATTCAAAAACAGGGCTTACTAAGGCAACAGCGTACAGAATAATGTCTCAATTCCTTACACCAGAGGAGTGGGCTTACTACTACTATTATAAATGGCAACATTTAGTAAATATCATCATTATTGTTAAACAGAGTTTTGTCTGCACACAATGAACAGAAATTCATGTAAGAAGAACCTTCACTTCCACATGTACATAGCAGAAAGGTGAGTGACAACATTGGTATCTACATGCACATCCACAGTGATAAGTCACACAACTGAGTGTAAGGATTAATGGCTGGATTGGAACTGGCTGCCTAACACAAGGGAGAGAACATTGCATAAATCATAGGCACTGCATGCAGTGCTGTTTTACAACTGTAGCAGTGCACATTTGAAGGGATGACATCACCATTGTTTAATAGGGTGATGTCTCTACTAAAAAGGAAAGGAAGTACTGGAAGAATAACCCTGCACAACTACACATTCTATATGCATTTAAAGCATGTTCTTCACAGCTTGAGAGAGATAGAAACACATACAGTCACAGTAGTCAATTATTGCAGGATTCAAACCACCTATCTATTTACACAATATACAGAACACGGTATCAACAGTCAGTTCCACAGGAGAAGTTGTGTTATGGCTAATACTTAATCAGTGTGTTTTCAAAAACTGGCTTTTGCCTGGGGATGCTAGAAATTTACAGGTTAGCTGTCTGCCAGTGAAAATATTTCTCCTAAGTGGAAGTGTACATAATGGTTGTTGGGAATGAGGCAATGGTACATGATAGAACACACAGTCACACTATTTAAGGAATGCTGGATTCAAACCAACTGCCTATCTATTAAAACAATCTAGACAACACAGTGTCACTTGCAAGCACCACAACAGATGTCTGACATCTACATACAGAAAGTGTATTCTGACAGGCTGACCTCATTAGTGTGTTGCAGGGAAGATGTTTCTGTTACAAATGTGGGGGGATCCCTCTCCCAATGTAAATGTTTCTCCTGAGTGGGACAGGACACAATACATCAGTTGTTGAAGCTATACGTACCTGACACTACACCCATGCATAAAAGTTCACCACTATTGAATTTGAACCACATACCTATCCATTTCTACAATCTGGGAACATAGTATCAGTGACAAGCACCACAGCAGAAGTCTGACTTATACATGGAGAGTGTGTGTTTTTAACAGGATTACATCATTAGTGTGTTACAGTGAAGATGTTTGTGTTAGAAGTATGGTGGGACCCTTCTCTCAATGTAAATGTTTCTCCTGAGTGGGACTGGACATAGTACATCAGTTTTTGAAGCTATACTTACCTGACATTAGAACCATGCACAAACGTTCACCACTGTCGGATTCAAATAAGCTATCTATCTATTTACACACTCTGGAAAAAACAGTATAAATCATAAACTCCACATGAGAAGTCTGCCTTCTAACTTTGTGAAAATGCACATTTGTGAGGATTACCACATCAGTGTTTTGAAGAGAAGCTAGCATGCATTACAGATTTGGGTGAAAAGGTTTGTTCCCTGACATGCAGAAGTAATGCCAATGTGCTGGTCCCAAGTAATTAGATAATGCTTGGATAATTTATCTATCCTGTCATTCAAGTACATTGCATTATTGTGGGTAACATGTACCTGTTTCTCAGTATGGTGCTTTGATGGCAATCACAACTGCGAAACAGTGAATTGACAACCAAGAATTCATGAGTGTTTAGATGGGGATGGCAGTATGCAAGCAGTAGTCATATGTTATCAGATTTTCTGATTTTCACTTGTATCATCTCATGTCTGGTCAATGTGCAGTGCAAGTGCAACCAGACAGGTCAGAGTTATAATAATGCACTACTGACTACCACTGACAAAGATTGTGTGAAAATGTTCACACCATTGTACATTATTTCCAAGTGTAAATGTTGGAGTGTAGTTGTAACTTTACAGAATGATGTGTTCAGGCAACATCATAATGAAATCCACATATATTGAGTGCAACACTGCGTTAGCAAATACAAAAGTTGTACAATCCATTCACGTGTTTTTTTTAAAGGATCTCTCCATGAAGCTCAGTGCTGACAAGCTCATTTGTGTGGCTGATGGCAAAGTATTATAACATGTGTAATCATATATTGAGGTATTTCACTTAGAACAGGAATTAGCTGTATTTTATTTTGCCCTGCATCAACCTCTATGCAAATAATGAGTACAGAGCAAATCATTAAGAATCTGACAAAATCTGGAACAGCTATGTGTTATATTAATATTTCATGTGTTAAGATATGAATCATTAAGGGACAGGACAGTGGAAACATAAGGGAGACATAAGAAGAATAGTCATGGGTTAATAACATATGCAACACACACACACACACACACACACACACACACACACACACACACACACACACACACACACACACACACACACATTATTATGGAAAAACATTACATCTGGACTTGAACCATTGAAAGTATAAATAAAAATGTACAGACTGAAGGATTATCTCAGCTCACCACATAGGAAGTCATACTTTCGTAAGTTAAAAATTACACATTTGAAGGGACTGTAACAACAGATTGAAGCAATGAAAAATACAGGTATCAGCCTTTCTCACAATAATGACTATTAAAATATCCCTTATGTTGCATATTACATCCAGCAGCCTAATAAATATGTTAGAGTAAATATCTCACAATTCTATTATCAGTTTGTATTGGTAAAGCACAAGAGGCCAAGCATATGTGCACAACATGAACCATGCTAGTGTGGTTGAAATTAAAATCTTCAGCTTTTGCCATAAAACATTAAAATTATTTAATAGAAGTCATCATTGGTACATGATGCTAAGCTCTGCAAAAACTGAGGACAAAAAATTAGGAATAGTAATTGGAAGACAGAGACAGATGAAGAGTTTTACTTATAGGGCATTTGTGCATGTTTGTGATGTGTTACTCTTATGTTTGTCATCAGGATTATTGAGTCATAATCTTTACAAAAAAGTGTTCAAAACAGGGAGCAAGCAGGTGAATATAGCAGCAGGATAACAGTGTGTTAACAAAAGATGCAGCCAAAACAGTTACACATACAATACACAAGCATATGCTTCTGGATTTGAACCTTCATAATATGCAGTAAGCAATCTAAAACCCTTAGCATGATCTCAGCAAACCACATATGTAGTCCTACTTCACAAATTTAAAATATGACAGCAGATTGAAGTAAAGGAGCATGTATGCATTAGTTTTCATTGCAGTCATGACAATTGTAAAAATCCCATAAGTTGTACATTATAACCAGTAGCTAATAAATTTCAATTTGTTTTTACACAGCAGAGTGTCTAAGCATAGTAAAATCAAAGGACCCAGACTAGTGTATCTGAAGGCAAAAACTCAAAAGCTTTTGCCATCAGCTCTGTCATGCCATTTCACATAAGTTGCAGGTGTTGCTCAGTGCCAGGCATCCTTCAAACGCTGAAGAGAAAGACTGATGACACACAAGGGGTGGGAAGTGGCAGATATTTGTAGATAGGATTAGAGACATGCAAAGCCATGTCTTTATGGGATGGTTGTGCACATGTTTGTGTTGTGCTACTCTTAGAGTTATCATCCTGATTATTCTTTCAGGCTCTATATATACAATGGCATAAGATAAGATGCATAACTGTGGACATCCTTTGAAAATCTACAAACTTTAGAGGTATTGTTCTGTACAATAACGTGTTTTTAATATGAATCAAGAAGGAGTAGGAGAGTGGAACCATGATGAGAAAACATGGAGGATAATGGTGGGTTAATAACACATTTAGCATACACTTACACACATACTAATAATATGGACAAACTTTTTGCATGACACCCGTTTGGATTCAAACTATTTATTTATTTATTTATTTTCAGTTTGATTACCGGAAGTCCACTGGGCCGAGAAGTGCCCATTTTCAATGGAGGCCCGGGGAGAAAAGCTCCAGTAGCAATACAATACTATGAAGGTTACAAAATACAAAAAAGGTTACATAATGTAGAGGTAAAATACAAGAGTGAAATTCATACATTCAGGAAACTGCAAAATACATCATAGGACAGTATAAAACAGGCACTTTTTTTTTTTTTTTTTTTTTGAGGCTCTTCTGATGTTTACAATATTTACAAACTTGGAGTTAATTAAAGTCTGCTAGTTCTGCTTTTGGAGGAATAGAACAATAAAATGAGAATAAAGTAGAAGAGGATTGTGGAGAGCTAGTGGGGAGACTCGTTAGTGTTTGTGAAGGGTGAAAGCAGGAGCATTTCCATGTGTATGATAGGTGTAGGAAAAGTTGGGTTTTGAAGGATTCAGTGTTATGTATAGTCCTAAGAGAAGGAGGAAGATAATTCCATTTTTTACCTAGAGAGAAGGAGAGTAGGAGCTGGCCAGCAGGACGTTTGGGTTTGTGGATGGAAATTAGGTTTTGGTGTTCAGATCTCAGGGATCTGTTTGGGATGTATAGCGGAAGGATGTTTGTTAAGGCTGGGCATTTATCTGGGGAGAATATTAATTTGTGAGTGGTGGTTAGTTGGAGATAGTCTAGGTGGTTAGGGAGTTCTAACCAGTTCAGAGATTTTAGGCTAAGGCAGTGGTGAGTTGAGATTTTGGATTTAGTGGCAAATTTGGAGATCTTATTGTAGCAAGCTTCAAGTTTAGAGGTATTGGAAGCAGACAGATTGGTTAGAAGGGAGGCTCCATATAGAAGAGAAGGAAGGAGGTAAGTAATTGCTAGGGAATGCCTAGAGGAGTTGGAGAGAAATTGGTTATTCCTATATAGCATACCTAGTTTTTGGTGGGTTTTCTTTATGTTTTGTTGTATGTGGAGGTCGAATTTAAGGTGTTCGTCTATGGTGATGCCAAGGAGTTTTGCAGAGGGGACCACTTCAATAGCAGTGTTAGTTTGGCTTAGGACATTGAAGATCTTTTTGTCAAAGGAAGAAACCCTGGTGGGCAGGAAAATTAGTATTTTAGATTTATTGGAGTTGATGGAGAGGTGGTTTTGGTGCATCCAGTTCTCAATAATGGAGAAAGCTGTTTGAGACTTAGTTAGTAGTTCAGGGATGTTGTGGGCAGCACAGACTAAGGTAGAGTCATCAGCATATTGGATGACTGTAGTGTCAGGGATGACAGTGTGAAGGTTATTTATAAAGATGCTGAAAAGCATGGGTCCGAGGATGGGCCCCTGAGGAACGCCAGTAGGTGAAGGCAGAAAGGAAGAGTTGCAGTTCTTCCATCTGACAGCTTGAGATCTGTCGGATTGGTAACTAGAGAACCAGGAAAGAGTATTAGGGGAGAGATTAAGATTGGCGAGATGAAAGAGAAGGTGTGTATGGGAGATGGTGTCGAAGGCTTTAGATAGATCTAGCAGTATTGTGGATATAATAAGTCCAGGATCTCGGGCTTGATTGACAGTTTCTAGGAAGGATAGTAAGGCTGTTATGGTGCTGTGGCCAGGATGGAAGCCATGCTGGGTGGGTGTTAGAAGGTGATTCTGAGTTAGGTAGGGCAAGAGTTGGAGGTGGACACATTTTTCAAGTATTTTAGATATTGGAGAGAGTAGGGCAATGGGGCAGAAGTTAGAAATAGTGATGTTTTTACCTCCTTTGTGCAGAGGTAGAATTTAGGCTGAATGCCAGAGTTTGGGTAAATATGACTCAATGATGGATCTGTTGATCAGGATACTAATTGGGAGAGCAATACCTTCTGCAGCGCATTTGATGAAGGAGGAGGGTATGTTGTCAGGGGCATTAGAGCAAGGCTTGAGTTTGGATAAAAGTTTTTTTATAAAGGTGGTGGAAACAGGTTTGAGCTGGAAATTAAGGGGACAGTTATTAGGGTTGTTGGGTGCTGAGGACAGGGGGTTGGGTGGGTTATTATTTGGGAATGTTTTGGTTGGTTTAGCTATGGATTCAGTAAAGAAGGTGTTGAAGTGGGAGCTCAATGCACTACCAGTTAGACTAGGGTCAGGGCAGGGATTATTCCTTGATAAAGGATGGAGAAGAGAGATGACTGATTTCCAGAATTGTTTTGGATTCTTATTGTTGTTGGACTGAAGTTTATTATAGTAGTTTTTTTTGTTCATAGTGATAATTTTTTTTACTTGATTGCAGAGTTGGGTATATTGGAGCAAGGTAGAAGACAGTTTTCTTTTTCTGATAAAGCTTCCAAGCTTTGTCTCTGTGGCACATAATTTGTTTGGTTTCTTTAGTCAGCCAAGGAGTAGAGTTGGCTTTGGTTCATTTTTTTTTCTTAGAGGGGCTAAGGAGTTAAGAGTATTTAGGAAGATATAGTTGAAATGCTCTACATTGTTGTCAAGTGGAAGAGTGCTTAGGATTTGCCAGTTAATTTGTTTAAAAATGTTGGAAAAAGTTGAGGGGTTGAAGTTACTGAGGTTACGAGTTTGGATGTAATGGTGTTGGTGTTGGATGGAGCTAGTTGATCGATGAATGAAGGCAGGGAGATGGTCACTGAAGGTGTCAGAAATAGTGCCAGAGAGAATGATTTTGTTTGGATGGGAGACTAGAATCCAATCTATAATGATCCCTGGGGGGTTGTTAGGACGGGTTGTTGAATGGATTACTTGGGAGAAGTTGTAAAGGTTAATAGTTAGGGAGGGGGATGGTGTGTTAATTTTATTCCAGTCAATATTGACATCACCAAGAATATAGGTTTCATATTTTGTTTCAGTTGAGGCCCAGTGAAGGATATTTTCAAGGGTAGTGATATTATTGCCAGGGGAGATATATAAGGAAATAATGCAGATATTCTTATGTTTATTCAAACGGAGAAGGCTTGCTGTGATTTCAGAATTTTTGAATTGAGGGGTATGGATTTGAAGAGGGATTAGGGAGAGAAGGTTGGAGTAGATTAGAGCAGAGCCTCCACCTTTTTTATTTAAACGGTCACTTCTGAGGATATGGTAACCTGGAGATAAGATTTCAGAATCAGTAATATGGGGTTTTAGCCAGGTTTCGGAGATGGCTAAGATGTCAGTTTGGTTGTGATTAATCCAGGCTTGTACATGGTGAATTTTGTTGTTAAGGCTCTGGGCATTGATACTGAAGATTTTAAGAGTGCTAAAGGAGGAAGTGGGTGGAGAAGGGGAATTGGGGAAGTGTTATTTGTGTTCATGGAGGAAGGAGGTGAAAGGATGGAGTGGTTTGTACTGAGGCAGGGGCCGGGGTTAGGATGAATGTCTCCAGATAAGGCTAGGACATTACAGGTAATAAGTTTTAGTCTATTAGGTTTGTATACTAGGTAGTTATGTGGGTTTGGTAGTAGATTAAGAGAGAGAGTTTTTGTTAAGGTGGTAAATAGTTTGGGATGGAAGAGGTGCAATAGTTTGGGTGGAATAAGGGAAGAGGATATGGAGTGGAAGTGAGGGAGTAGGAGAGATTGTAATTGAGTGTTAGGGATAGTTTGAGTAGGACGTAGGAATGGAGGAGCTTTATGGGAGAAAGAAGTAGCAAGATATAGAGGAATTAGTAAGATGAGAAGGGAGCAGGGGAGTCGGGATAGTAAAGGGTTTTGGGGGGCATGTTTAGAATGGGTGGGGTAATGAGGAGAGAAGTGTAATGGAAGTTAAAATGCTAATTGAGGGGGAAGGTGTAGGAGAGGATGGGGAGAGTTAGACTTGTGGACAGGACAGTGGGGCAATAAGTGTAGAGAGGTGAAGGAAGTGGAGTGGGAGGAACAAAAGTGGGTGGGGAGTAAGAGTGGGTGGGAAAATGAGAGGAGGACTATGATTTGATAAATGAATAATAGGGTGGGGTAATGGAAGAGGGCTGTTATTGGATGAATGAATATGGTAGGAGGGGTATGTGAGGAATAAATGTAGAGGTGCTGGGGCAGGTGAGATTTGGGGGCAGGGTAGGGGAGCAAAGTGAGCCCGCAGGGCGAACGGAGCAGGAAGAGCCAAAGGAGGAGAAAAATTGAGGAAGACAATCAGTAAAGAGAAATAGTCAGAGGTAAGTCTTGCAGAGATATGTATTAGGAGAAGACTACTGAGAATGGAGTGGTGTGTAGGAATGTAGGTGAAGGACAGAGAGAGAGGTAGGGGGCTTTAAAGAAAGGATTGAGAAAGGGTGTAAGTAGAGCGCAAAGTGGGTAGGTAGTCCTGGGACAGTGGTGGGGGAGAGAGTAGAGGAAAGATGTCAGTGGGCTGTATAAGGGCGATAAGGAGGGTGTGACTTAAGAAGTGGGGACAGTAAGAAGGTAGAGGAGCGCCACCTAGTGGTCTGTCAGTTTAATGCAGTAGAGACCCCAGTGACAGATATCAGCTAAAGGGAAGGAGGGAGCTACCATAGGTCGGGACAGGGGGTGTAATTGTAGAAAGTAAAGTGGGATAATCAAGCTGCAGAGGGGGGGGGGAGCTGTGGCTGCTGGCTGGGCTGGCAGGGAGGCGCACTGCGACCTAGTTGTGATCAAGTTACCTACAACAAAGTGTTAGAGCAGTACACATACTTTTACATAGATAATCCTTGCTGTGAGTGGTACTCAAGGAGCAGTAATTCCTTTCAGGTTTGGTTTGAAATGTCCGTTATTGGTGGTTCTTAGCCAGGGTTTTCGGGAGGGTACTTTCAAAGATTATGGCAGGGTAGGCAGGAGCCCGAGCTAGAACAAACAAGGAGAGAAAGGAATATTTAAAAAGCAGGCAGTGCAGGCAATGAGAGGTCACAAACAGACAGTAGTTAAAAATATGCCTAGAGTAAGTGTAAACTAAGGTAAGCATGCAGCTAAGGTAGGAATAATGTATGCTCTTTCAGCCTCTTAATGATACAACCGAGCACAGTAAGGTAAACTGGGATAAGCAGTTCCTTATGTGCGAGGTAATCTTAAAGAGCGATCAATTGGTAGATTAATTAAATGAACAGAAATGAGCAGAACTAACACATAGAAAAGAAACCCTACAGTTTAAGAGCAACAAACATTGAATAAAGCAAGCCCCAGAACAGCTATTTCAACCTCGTATTACACGCTGGAATGAACTAAGCATTCACAGATAGTAGTCACAAAGTACAGAATAACTATGCAATGTGCGCTACTTTAGCAAAAACAATGAAACCTTCCCAGTTGTACAGATTAGGTAACTAAGTAGCTTACTAGTATAGTTTCAGAAAAACAGAACAAACATTGAATAAAGCAAGCCCAAACCAGGTATTTTAACCTCATATCACACGCTGGAATGAACTAAGCATTCACAGGTAAAAGTCACAAAGTACAAAGTAACTATGCAATATACGCTACTTTAACAAAGCAACGAAAACTATCCCAGTTGTACAGATTAGGTAACAGAGTAGCGTATTAGTATAATTTCAGAAAACAACTATCGAGAAATCCGTAGCTGATTAAAAGCAATTCCCGCTTGCAGAGCGCTTTATTGAGTAAGTGTTAGCGATGGGGAAACATAAAGATAAATTCTACAAAGTAGGACAGCTCATAAAGTCAATGGCAAGCATATAAATCTGCCTAGCGTTTTGACAGTATAAAATACTAGTATACAGATTGTATACAGATTGGAGGATTATCTCAGTTTACCACATAGGAACTTATACTTTAGTAAGTTTAAATTACACATTGTAAGGGACACTGACAAGAGGTAGAAGAAAGGAAGTGTGTAGGCAGAAGCCTTCATCACAGTTATATCAATTGTAACATCCTTAGACTGTACGTGACATCCTGCAGCCTACCAGATATGGAAGAGTAACTGTATCATATTTTATATATTTTTATTTATCTGTTATTGTATAGCACAGTGGACTTGAATATGTTTGTGTGAATCTGACTGTTGTAATACTTTCTAAGGCAGAAACTTCCAAGATTTTGCCATAACACTTGAACTGACCTTCACCGTCAGTTACAATTGCTGCTCAGTAACAGGCATTGAGGAAATGTTATGGACTAAGATGCACATCACAGAAGGGAGTAAAGAGATGGATAGAGAGAGGGGAAGGCAGAGAACAAACAGATAATGACAGAAGCAGGATAATGGTGGCTTAATACAATATGTACCCAACAGCTGCACAAAAAATAGTCTTATAAATAGTCAATATGATTTTGACATGGTACTGGATTAGAATCCTTGAAACTGTGTAAAAGTCAGTCTAGAGGTTTAAACATTATCACAGCACACCAGAAAGGACCTCCTACTACACAGAATTAAATCATCGGTGATGACTTACTAAAGCAAGGGAGGATGTAGGCATTATTAATCTGTCATGTGCTGTGCAATAAACCCCAGGATTCAGTAAGGTTCTGTGCAGGAATAGCTTATTCCTGCACAGAAGCAACCATTTAGGAGCAGCACGGCAGCGCACCATGCATAGTAATGAAGGTGTGCTGTCTCTGCTCCTAAGCAGACATGGAGCATGGATGAGTACAGGGGGTGTGTCTGAGAGCAAAGCTCTCACAATACACATGCCCCTCCACTCAGGAAGTGCCGTTCGGCAATAACAATGAGTGGGAATGCTCATAGGAGGGTGCATACCTACCAACTGTGCAAATCATTGCATAATGTCTACACATTTGTTGCCCATACAGTTGGCCTGTACCCCAGTTGCACCCTGAAATCACAGGATGATGTCAGGAATGAAGCCGTGAAATAATGGCATACATACGAGTGTCATACACCAAAATCCATCAGAAAATGTATATTAAATCCAATCCTGTTACTCTACCAACTGTCCCAAGTTTATAAGAGCAATAATTAAAATATGTCCATAGTTGGACCTCATGTTTTCAAGCTTTGTTCAGACAACGTGCATTAAGAAGCTGAGAGGTATGGGGGGTTGTTAGGATGTCTGCCAAATGTGCAGATGAATGCAGGAATCCACAGCAATAAGTGAAACCTGTCCCGTCTAAGAGAAAATAGCAGTAGAAATTTTTTTTTATCAAACAGATTAAATTTAACCATAGGTGTGCTGGTTTGCAGGTTGCTTAGCTACAGATACTGTAGCTTAAATGGCACAAGAAGATAAATATCAAGATACATGTAAATGAAGCAGTTCAGCAACAGTGTAGTGGTCAGAGCATTCACCTTGTGAGCAGTCATTCCCGGTTTGATTCTCACTGTAGTAAATTCCATTTTCCATGTCAAATCAGTTTATGAACATTTTTTTTGCCGTATAACCTACTAAATAACATATATTTGTGAAATGAAGTACTGCATTAATTGCAGATGTGAGGTGTCATTGAAATAATGTTGTAAAATCCACAGATAAACACAAGTGCCCCATACAGTATATGTACACATGAATCAGGGATACAAATTGAAGGTATAATGTGTAATGAATGATAAATCCATAAAGTGTCCAAATCCACCACCTTCCCAAGAGGCATGTTACATTTCTGTCTAAATTAGTGTGGGGGTAAGTGGGAGTAAGCAGTAGTAAGCGATTTTAAGGCCATTTGCACGGGAGTAAGCAATGCTCACACAGGTTAAGCAATATTGAAGCTAACTCCCTGTAAGCATATTTAACCAGAAGTTAGCATTGCTTACCATCGTGCAAACCCACACAAACCCACTTACAATAGCTTAAAAGTGCCTTAATCACTCTGTAGCCAACAGCCTCTCTTCTGACCAGCAACAAAATAAACAGCCCTTGCAGATCTTGAACCCAGGTCCCTGTACACTATAGGCACAGCAGTTAACCAGTAAGCCATCAAAACAGCACATAAGATAGAGGTATCTCCAAACAGATCCTCACTATAGGAGAATCAAAATTTACATGTGAAAGGAATCTGTATACAGTTTTATGTTGTATAACCTACTACATAACATAAATATGTGAACTGGAGTATTGCATTAAGTCCAGATGTGAGGTGTCATTGTAATAAAGTCTTGAAATACCCCAATAAACAAAGGAACCCATACAGTGTACCTACACATGAATCATGGATACCAAACACATATATAACATGTAATGAATGATAAATCAATGCCAAACAGCAAATAGTGTGCAAATTTAAAATTAAGCAACGCTAAGCATTGCACACCCCTGCTTACTAGGTGTAAGCAATGTGTAGGCCAGCTAAATCAGTTTGCCCATTGGTATACCCCTTTAAGCAATGCCAACCTTAGGTAAGCAGGTTTGCCCATAGTGCAGCATTTTTAAAACCATCCAATCACAGCAAAGTGTAGGAAATCAGCCCTATTTAAACTCCACAGGCAGGAATACATATCATAACTGGTTGTAGCTTCCTCTTGTAGGCACTATGGCTGGTGTGGGTGAAGGATCACACTTCCGGGTGCAGTGCTGGGGCATCCAGGTGTCCAAAGTCATGGCAGGACTGCTTGCTAAAGACCATGATCAGAGACTGCTGCAGGACCAGTACCAGGGTTCCCCATATAAAGTGGAAGCCTGGGACCATCTCGACTGTGACCTCACCAGTGCCACTGACATCCCTCAAACTGGTGAGCAGGTCAGGCATCACTATGCTGACCTGAAACAGAGAAAGAGGGAACTCTTGGATCAGTGGATCCAAGAGGCTAGGCAGACGGGTGATGTCCCAGCCATGTGTAAGTATCAGTCTACTACCTGTTGAATAATTGCCAGCTCATGTATATTATGGATAGGTATGGCTAAATATTCCTCATGTCTTTGACAGTGGCAGATGAGTGGGCTATGAATCAGGAAGCCCATGCTTGTAGAATGCAGAGGTTGCGTCACAAGGCAGGTTAATAATAATCTTGCATGTACTGTCATAAGAAATACATTTAAAAGTAGCATAAATTTAATTGCCAGTATAAAACCTGTATTGTATATGGCATGTACTGAATAAACCAGACAATATGGCAGGAAGAGTATCATATAGGTTGTATGTAAATAAAAGGTTAACAGCCTGGCAATAAAGGTCTAGCTCCTGGACTGCTTGTGTTTACTCTGGTATCATACGGTAACGTAGTGTTGCAATCTCTTAATAGTACTGTTAATTAAGCACTGCTACCAACACTGTGCTACATAAATAAAATGTGTTAGAATGTCTGTATATGAGTGTTGTAATCACAAGGTCATATTGCACAACTGAAAGAGACTTAGACAGAAAACAGTAAAAACATTGACAACATAGTCCAAACAGTACACTCAACTGTGATGTGAAGTGTTGTATTTTTAGCACACACAGCCATGGTTCGAATCCTGGGAGTGGTATTAAGCTGTATGCAGAATCATACCCCACAACTGTACAGATATTGTCAGAAAGTCCAGATAATTGGTGTAAGTCCCCTGCCTGTCACCCTGTCCCCCTGGCAAATCAGTGGAATGATCCCAGAAGTTTAGGCAACAAATAACGACATACAACTGATTGTCAGACATCATAACTGTTAGAAATATATCCATAAGAACAAACCTGTCACTCTAGCAACTCAACAAAGTTTCATGAGAGTAATAAGCAAAGTATGTCCTAACTCCACCCCCATGTTGTGAAGCTATGGCCAGAGTGTATGTAGTAACAGAGTGAGACATATGTGCATAATAATAATGTGGAATCTGGTAATATGTGTGGCAACAGTCAGGTAATGTTAACACACATTCCCCCCACAGGCCTGTCAGATACAAAAACTGTGCCTAGAAATAAAAGATTGAAATCCTGGACTGGTACTGTTTAGTCTGATATTGTATGGCAGTGTTAGTGTTGCAGTATCTCTGACTAATAAGGCATGACTCATCACTGTCATCCACACAGTGCTACATAATAAAACTGTCTAGGAAACCCTGTATAAGAGTGTTGTAATTAAAAGGCCAGATTGTAAAATCATGGGAGACTTATAGACAGAATTCAGAGAAAAGATACACAGCAATATCCATATAGCACACTCAATTGTGATGTATATTGTTTTATTTTAGCACACACAGCCATGATACGAATCCTGGGAGTGGTAGTAAGCTGTCTTCAGAATCATACCCCTCGACTGTACAGATCTGACCAGAATGTACAGATAATTGGCCCATATCTGCTGGCTGTTACTCTTTCCTCCTGCCATATCAGTGTACTAATTTCTGCCATATAGGCAGCATTTAATGTCATATAACTGACTGTCAGGCCTGTAAATATTTGGAAAATGTCTATGAAAACAAACCTGTCATTGTACAACTCACCAAAGGTTTATGAGGGCAATAGTCAAAATATGTCCCAGCTTCACCTGCATGTTGTCAAGACATGCCCAGAGTATGTGCGATAAGAGATGGAGAGGTATGTGCATAACATCAACCTGGAATCTGGGAATATGTGCAGAAACAGTCAGGTAATGTTAACAAACAATACCTCCACAGGTATACTAGATGAGAGGTGTATACTGCAGTAAAACCCAGTTCATGTATATAGTTGTCCACATCCATGCCACTGTCCAAACTAAGACCATAGGGTAGTGTAATAATACCTGTAAGGTACAGATCACAGCACTGACTAGGAAAGTAATGAGAACTACAGGGATATACAAGTTGTTAATTAACATCCCCTCCACCACCATATCTGCAACAATAAACTAAATACACAACTCAATCAGTATGTGCACAATTAAATCTACTGTTGGGACATATGTCCTTTTGTTTGATAAATATTGAAATTTGTTTCTATGCATGTGTCATGTTGAAATACTCCCACATTGGTGGCATGCTGCCATCAATGCACCTGCATGTTGTTGTAATGGCCACTATGCAACTGTTCCATGTCTTGGTGTTTTGGGTTAATGGGAATATCTATGTATGATGTTATACCTAATCCTGGAATGTGTTGACTATTACTAACCCACATATGTTTTAAAATTGAAACACTATAGCACATTTGGGAAGGCCGGTCCCAGCGAACCCACCTCTTCGACCTCATCTGGCCATGGCACCGGGCACCAGAATACCTGTGGCCCACATTGGGACCTCCTTGTCTGCTGGTCCTGCACCACCTTCAGGTGGAACTGCCTCAGGGGATGGGGCTTGCTCCCCCCAGGGAGCAGGCACGAACCATTGTCAGGACTGGGGTCTTGTGCGTAGTGAGCTCCACAGAGAATTTGGAGATCGGCTACACCAACTTGATGGCCACATGGCACAACTAGAGGGTCATCCTGCCTCTCCTACTCAGCCCCCAGCACAGCCACCTTTGGGGCCATGAAGGTGCAGTGGTGACTGCCCATGGGTGGGGATCTCAATCCAACTGTTTCCACAAGGGGGCTCATGGACTTTTAACTTCCAAACACCCTCCCCATCCAAGGTGTTTACCCCCCATGTGTCATAAACTGCCCCTGTATGCTGTCTTGTCTGTCTTGTCTGTCATCTTTCCCAACCTACCTCCCGAAATATACCTACTCTCCCTCCCCAACATCCCACTCTCACCATAAAAAAGGGGCAATCTGTTCTCCCAAAAAAATCTAGCCCCATACATAGCTGTCCATTTTGCACACATGTCCACTGGACACATGTAATCTGGTCTAATTGGCTTCACAACATATTATTGTTGCCTCACCCCTCTCTCAGTGGTATGAGTGTCCAAATCTACCTCATAATCAGTGTATATGCACAACTGTTGCTGTAGAAGTAATGGACAGCTATGGACATTCCCTACACCAGTCCTGCACATCCCTAGCTATTTTCCCCACTGTCTTTCCCTCATTGAGCCCCATTTTCACCACTTTCCTATCAACCCTTTTTCTTTTCTTTTAAAGAAATTAGCACATGGGTAAGTGGGAGTAAGCACTTTTAAGCAGCAGTAAGCAGGTTTAAGCCTGTTTGCGCAGGGGTAAGCAATGCCTACACAGGTTAAATAATTTAGAAGCTAACTGAGTATAAGAAACTGTAACCAGAAGTTGGCAGTGCTTACCTTCGTGCAAACCCTCGCAAACCCACTTACAACTGCTTAAAAGTGCCTTAATCACTCTGTATCCAATGGTACTTGTTATGCCCAGCAACAAAATAAACAGCCTTTGCAAGGCTCAAACCCAGGACCCTGCACACCAAAGCAATTTACCACTAAGCGATGTCAGATATACATAACCTTGATGTTTTCACAAACATATCATCCAGTACAGTCATTCAACAGTACAGAAAATGTATTCATACATATGTATGTGCATATATATATATATATATATATATATATATATATATATATATATATATATATATATATATATATATATACACACACATATGCATACATCTATAGATATGTATGTCTACATATATGTCTCTATATATTATTGCCTGTTAGCAAGTGCAGGCGGGGGTAGTCTCATTCATTGATATCCTGTCACTGCCTATGAAAGTGGTACATTTTGGAATATTTTCTGCTTAAAACCTCAGCTTTGGCCGGCTAAGATCTAGCTGCTTTCAACTGGACATATATGAGAATTTAAGTACCTTTTATCTGCATTTTTTTCAAATAATACAGCATTTTAATTTATTTATTTGCATTGCATTGAATATTAACTGAATTGGAAGATTTTCAGTTTGTTCCTCACCCACCCTCCCCATTTCTATTTTGATGTTAATCTTGGTGACTTTTAAACTGACCGCCACTCTTGTAAATTTGTGTTTGGATACTCCTTCTGGGCCCATCTCATTTGCTCACTCAACTGAGTGCAGTGAGATCATATTCTGATTTCAGGCACTCCTACTGTGAACAAAGAGAGCATCTGGGAAAGAAAAAAAAATAAGCTTGTTTCCTGCATTTTCTGTAAGTGGTCTAGACTGTTTGTAGGCTTCTGAGCCCCCGAGCCTTTCTGTGTTGGAGGGAAGCCTTCTGGCTTAATTATGTTTCTTAGAACTAGCCAGTTTTCTAGTTTCAGCACTCAAATCTGTTTCTTCGAACTCAGCACTTCTTCAGAACTCGTTGTAAGCACTAAATAAGCTGCAAATTACTACAGCACTCAACTTTCCTCACTTTTCTAGAGGAAAGCAGTTTTTAGTACTTAATAAATAAACACCTATCCAGGTTTGTCTAAGGGTCAGCTCCTGGTGATTTCTCTTGTCTACCTGATAAATCTGGGCATCTTGGGGCAATGCAGCATTTGCCTCATGTACACAGACAACCCTCTCCTCCTACCACCCAACACTACAACCTGTGAGAGATGCACTTATATAGCCAAACTGGAAGCAAAGATCTCTTCACCCAAGACTGGACTAGACAGTCAAGAGGAGAAGGTAAACACTTGCACCACACCACACTCATCACATAGTCCCTCAAAATCTACACCACTAAAACACACACATTGAAAGACAAAACACACACCAACATTCATGGAGGCTCTCAATAAAAACCTGCCCAAGCATCAGGGACCTCCAAAGCAGAAACGCAAGCAAACTCCACCCCCCAACACAACCCAAATGACACATAGCCCACAAACTCAGTGTGCCACTCAACCACAGCCCATAAGGCATGACAGCGTACCCAACACTCTAATCATCAGTGACTCTATAGTCAGGCACACTGATGTTCCACTCATCAGGCTAAACAAGGAGAAAGTTACTGTCAGCTGCATATCAGGTGCCAGGTTCCACCACAATACACACACACTTAGGTCACTCCACAACAAGTAGAAATATGACACTGTCATTGTCCATGCTGGTGTGAATGACCTGAGATGCAACTCCCTGGACTACATGAAAAGAGACATGGAGGAGCTCTCCGATGTTGTAGCCCAGGCAGATATGACCCTAGACCTGAGTAGCATCCTGCCATCACCCAGAATGATACCACAGTGCAAGGACAAAATGATTGACTTCAACAATTGGCTAAGCTTCTGGTGTCATTCTAAGGGGATCCAGTATTTGTCTGCCTAGGAAAACATGATCGACAGAGCATGATGCTTTGCCAGAGATGGCCTGCACCTGTCACCCTTGGGATTCCAGATACTGACTAAGGATCTTGCCACCCCTATAGTGCCATTTTTAGGCAAGGTTCAAATGACAAATTCACCACCGTAACAGGTACAAGCAAGTAAAATATGAGGGTAATGCTACTCAATGCTAGAAGTCTAAACCTCAAAATGCACTCACTCGAGGCACTCCTTATAATGGAGAACATCGACATCTGTGCAGTGACAGAAACCTGGTTCAAAGCTCCAGAGAGCACCCCTGCATTACCAGGCTATAATTCATACCACACCTTTTGGTCACCTAACCAGAATGAAGCACTAAAGGTGGAGGCATGTCCATATTCACTCAGGATATCCACACCTCCAGGCTAGTTGCACAGCATAATACATCCAAGATTATC
>NC_056735.1:469894512-469896066 GCF_019279795.1 Protopterus annectens
AACTGAAATATACTATGTCAGTAGTTCTACAGTCTGCATATATATTTGCTTCTATTTTTAATTTACTCACTGGATGAAAAAAGGTAGTGCAGGAAAAAATATATCTGCATGCTATACATTTTCTACAGGGGTAAGTACCTTTCCTCTGTGATGTAACTTCATGTATAGTATTATGTGATTTATAGCATAGCTGCCTTTTTAAAGACGAAGAAAAGTGTGGTGCAGAGTCTATTCCTTTTTTTAAATCCTTGAATGCAGTTAGAATATTCCAATTCTTTTTAAAAACAATACAAAACACATTTATATCACTGGCATAAGTAATAGGAAAACATACCCCGGGATTCATGAACCTTACGCCAGGTGCACGCATAGCGTAGGCGTTACAATGCCAAATATGGCCGCCGAGCGATTCATGCACGATCCAATCCCACGTGCACTACCGGCGTGTGCTGGATCTGCACAGCCCCCGGTGTAGGTATGCTAAACACCCCATGTGCGGTGTTGCACCATGCAAATGAAGGCATATAGTGATTCACGAAGTGGCGCAGGCGTAGCATAAGCCCACGGCAATGTAAACCAAAAAAAAACAGTTTACATTTTCCCAAACATAACATAGGAGTAACGTTAGAGTGTCAGACCCAGGTATCACACTGGTACCATATGCCAATGGCGAAATACACAGACAATGTCAAAAGAAAACATGCACAACATGTAAATAACAACTTAAATGGCATGTCCACAGCATCTCGCATCAGAACCCTAGGACATGTTTGCGGAAGGTGCGATACAATGAAATAATATAACAATGTTATAAAACAGCAGCGTAATACACATCAGTTTCACAGCATAATACACCATGGTATGCATGGAATGCCACAAACATGGTGCAAGGGTTGCCAATGACTCGCGGCAGTGTTCGGCATGGTAACTATGAATTAGTAGTCAATGCCATGCAAATGAGGCAGATAATACTGAATCGCAAATCCCCCACCGGCGTAAGGCTGTACCAAACGGCACAGCAGTAATACACTGAGGAGTGGCTCAGAGGGAATACATGTCATCTGTAGAGGGGTGTGCCACCGTAGCAGGAAGCATATTGGAGCACAGCAAACCTGGGCTGTACGCCATAAATCACAGCTGCAGGACCGGGGTGTGGGGTAATAGTTCAGCTGAGAGCACACAATGCAGCAGAAGTGCATGTGCACGAGGATGTCTCACGTTCCCTTAGCCTAGTCATGTGACGCTCGCCCGCAAACAACGCCGGAAACAGGAAGGTGATGTTAAGAATATGAGGAAATGCGGAAGAAGTGTAATTGGAGTACTAATGAGCAATCAACACTAATCAACCCACGAAGGCCAATCGGCGGCAGCTGACAACTCTGCATGCAGAAACCTGCAAAACGGGATAGGGGAGGCATATGAATGCAAAGAAAGTAGGGGAGGTAGCATGAAAATTTTCCCAAAAAAAATGAACCCAAGACCTGACACGCAGAAAATAAAAGCAGGAACCCGGCAGGCGTAAGCAAAACCCAAAGCAAAAGCTGTATCCAGTCG